>NC_052487.1:13819961-13890800 GCF_009730915.1 Dioscorea cayenensis subsp. rotundata | reverse complement strand
TACTGGAACCTCGCTGTTGCTTGGGGCCAATATAAAATATATTACGTAAAATTTAAATCTCAATAGACTAAGAGGTCATTGGCACTTAAAATGTATTTATATTAAATTTTTATTTTATTTCAGTATATTTCACCTCCAAAAATAATACCGTATTGTATATTATGCAAAACAAATAAAATTCTCCCGATATATTCTGTCTAATTCAACAAGCTGCTACATTTATTGATAATATATATGTACGTAAGTAAAAACAAATTTAAATATACATTACTAGACATTTCGAAGCATTTATATAACTTTATGCCTTACAAATGATCATGGATGGAGATCTAGAGAGAGAGGACATAAAGCAAATTTTACGCAGTACATACTATAGGTAATTAATCAAGGACCTCTTCGACAAGAGGTCATATTATAATTTTACCTTATGAGCTCAGAGAGAGCCACATTAGAAGCCCCTATTTCTAGTTTCAATTTTATAGATAAAAGCTCTTTTTTTTTGTTTTTGGTCATGTTTTATCAAATGTTAATTTTAATTTTTATACTTGAAAATGTTTTATATTATCAATCACACACAATTGACATATAATCCGAATATGTAACAATTTTATAAAAATTCTCTCAATAGACAAATTTTAAAAAGTGGTTATAGTAATCTTTAAAATTAAAAATTTAAATTAGAAAAAATATATAAAAATATTCATTAATGACAACTATATTTGAATATTTTGATAATGAAACAATACATTTATAAAATTAATTTTTGATAAAACAGTCAAGATATGTTAAATGCTCTTCTGTTTGATGTTTGTTATAAATGTTTTATTAAATAAATTATATGATTTATTAGCTTTCAATTTTTTTTCATTGTTTTTAGTTTTTTCCTTTTTCCTACACACAAAATTTTATATTTAAAACCACTTATTTAAATAATTCTACTTAAATAAGCAGAGCCTCTACTACTTTGACCAACCTCAATTGTCACTCATCTGCTTTTTTTCCTCAAAATATATATATATATATATATATATATATATATATATATTATTTTTCTGAAATATTAAAAAAAAGAAAATTTAGTACCTTGGCTTATTAATAAGATTATATAATATTTAGAATGCTTCATTATTATTTTGTATACTTCCTCCATTCTTTTTTATCTGTCACAAATCTATGTTCTGTCATTTTTAAACATCAAGAAGTATTTATTATTTTTTTAAAATTATTTTTAACATAAAAGATAACTAATTTTTATAAAAATTTTTCAGAAATAATTAAATTTTTCTGATATATGAAAAATTTAATCAATCATGGGACAGATAGAATAGAAGGGAGTAACGAGTATCTGGTCTCAATTATTGTTTTACTTTTAATAAGAAGGAAGCCATGCTATCAAAGCAAAGCAGACCCAATCTCGAAATTGCCCTTCTTCACAACAACTGCTTTCAAAAAGCCGTTTTGCTCTTTCCCTCCAAACAGCTCTCCATGTCTCCACCACCACCACCTCCCTCCTCCCCACACACACCTCCACAGAAAACAATCAAAGAAACAAAAGCAAAAAGCAAAAAGTAAAAAGAAACTCACTTTCCCCCTCCTGAAAAAGAAGAGACATTATCACAAATCAAAAAGCTACAGATTTGGATCTTGATGGTCACTGTTACCAAAAAGCCATGCAGATCCTTCTGTATATATTCTTCTAGATTCTTATCTGCCATTGTTCCTTGATGTCTTGTTGCTCTGTCCATGGATGAGATTGAAGTTGTTTCAGAAGCACCATTGTCTGACCAGGCTTCAACTAGTTCCTCCAGACCTTCAAGGAGCTATGAGACACTTGGTCATGCACATGAACTGTTCGACAGTGAGAAGGTGCCTTCGAGTTTGGTTACTGAGGTCCGAAGGTTCGTCCGTGTCGCCAATCAGATACAATCTGAGTCTCCTCGCCTTGCTTATCTATGTAAGACTCTTGAAACCTTGTTCCTTGTCCAGTGTTTGTTTGATGAGATATTCATTTTATGGTTGTGATTATCTTGGCTGCTTTGCTGTTCTAGCTAATCTTAGTTTTTTGATGTTTAATTGCTTTGGTATATGTTTTTTTTTTCTCTCCTAAGTTAATGTTGAAGAACAAGATGTCATGCATGGTTAGCGGATGGACTTACATGATATTAACTTATGCTTATTTGGTGGACATTTGATCACCCATCAGTATGGCATGCTCTCATGGATGAATCATTTGATTTACAGCTGCATTACCATCATCTTATAAATACACAAAAAGTAAAATAAAATAGAACTCTTTGCAAAATTGGTTTCAACTAAACTATGCAAAATTTAGCTTAGCACTATATGCAGAACTGCTTATATTATTCATCTTTGATGGCCCTTCATCCTGTCATTTCATTATCTTCCTTCAGCATTTTAATTTTTATCTTTTAATAGAGTAATTTTGTGCATTCGGTAGGTTACAAGTCCATGTTAAAAATGATCCAAGTTCCTGATGGGCATGTCACCCTTTTACCTTTCAGGAAAATGAATACTCAATAAATCAATTATGATCAGGGACTTTATGTTCAAAAGAATCTATTATTGAAACCATGTCTCATTTGTTTCTCTGTTTTCATTAGCTTTTACAATGATTTGGATTTAACCTTAAATAATAAATTTCTTCAATGCTGATTTTTTAGCAAATTTTGCTCAAGATTGATCTAGTATCAAAGTGAACATATATTCTAGTTGAATCTTTGAATCATGAATGCAATATATAATGCATGTTAATAGCTTAGATAAGTAGACAACTGTAAGGATCGATCTCCTTCACTCCACACTTACGAATTTTAGACAAGGAATGGAGATCGAATCCCAATGGCTTATGGTCATTGTATAGTCACCTTGTTTATCTCCAGTAAAATAAAAGCACGGTAATAACGTCTTGATCAACCTGTGGATAAACTTAAGTTCTGATGCTTAAAACCATCCACCATCCACAGCAACCCTACTTTCCAAAATCTGCTAAATGTTCAATTTGCTAGATCATGATGTATTACATATGATATTTAAAGCTTTGTGATGTTTATGAAATCCATGGACAGGTCGGGTTCATGCATTTACTATGGTACACTTTCTAGACCCAAATTCTAGTGGACGAGGTGTTCGACAATTCAAAACTACACTTCTTCAGCGATTGGAACAGGTTATTGTAGCTTGGTTCATTTCTGTTGAATGCTTTCTTTTCCTACGCAAAGTCCTCAATTTTGAATGTTTGATGTGCATGTGCAGCAAGTAAAATCAGCCTTATCTAACCATGAACTTAGTCAACATTTCAAGTTTACTGTGTTCAAATGAAACATAAAATAGAGTGCACTTAGTTTTGAAACCGCGATAAATAAATATAGCATATGAATATGACCATGCCTAAGCTGGATAACATTTAGGTAATCTCAGTGGAAAAAAAAAACCCAATGAGATCAAATTGGTGCACTCTCATATTTATTGAGCCTACCGTTCAGCCTGAAAAAGTTAATGCTCCTTTATTAAAATCTCTGCCTAATATCTGTCTTTGTTAACTCAACAAAAAGGTCCTGTGAACAAGCTCTATTTCAATTTAATTTTTGTAGATTCTGGAATCATGCATATATTTAAAGATTTTTCCCTTTTGCTAAGGATAAATCTCATAGAGCCATGGATCGGATATTTAAGATTTATTTATTTGTTTTGGAGGGGGAGGGGCTGCAAAATGTTACCAAATATAAACTTTCTAATTGGATTTAGCTCAGCATAGTCAAAAGGTACTAAAATAAAAATCACCTGAATTGAAATTGAAAATTATTTCTATGCTTAAAATTTTATGTATCTTAAGAATTGGTCCTACAATTGAAGAAATTTTTAATATATTTTTCTGGCAACAATTTCAAATTGATAAGATGTATTTCTAGCTACAACTTCTCACTAATAAATTCATGAACCATTAACGAGTTCATGAATTATGTAAGACCTAAAATTTACTATTTGATGTACAAACATACTCCTACAAAACATGAGGGAAAAATTTTAGTCCTAATGTACACATCCAATACTTTTTTGATCTATTGGAACAAGGAATGCATTGTCATTACAATTTTCAACAATCTTCCTTGTATCTCTTAATCCTTTTAAAATAGAATAAATAGCGTATTTTATCATCATAAGCAGTTTTTGTTAAATATATCAAGCAAACCAAATTTGCTCAACTTTCATATATTTCTTTGTTTTGTAACTTCCATAATTTTGATCAGTGATTGGTTTATGTTATAATAGGATGAACATACCATTCCAAAGCACGAAGGGAAAAGCGATGTACGAGAATTGAAATCATTCTACCTTAAGTATGTTAATTATCTAGACTCATTATGCTGTGTTTAGTAAACTATTGAGAACAAAAACTAGCTAAATCCTCTTAATTATTGTTTTCCATTTTCTGTAATACAGTAGAAAGTAGTGTTTGTGTTTTCTTCACTGGTTATAACATGCAGTTGCACCTGTAATTTGTTCTTTGCACAGAATGAAAGATGCAAATGAGCAAGTGGTTGCTTCTGTTCTTTATGAAGTATTGGAAGCTATTAAATCTGAAGCTGGTTTTGTGGTATGCATTGTTTTTTTTTTTTTTAATCTATTCAAGAACATATATACTTTGAATTTGTTTCAATATACATTTTCCATTTTATCAATAGACTTCTGACGATGCCAAAGCCTCAAAAGCATCTTTTGCATCCAACATTCTGCCGCTTGATTCGGGGGGTAGTCATCATGCTATTATGCATCTTCCAGAGGTCAGGGAACTATTTATCTTATTGAACTCCCGTCGGTTTTCTTTATATTTATAGACTAGAGTGTCTTTCAGATGTTTCTTTTTATTTTATCATAGTTCTATAATGGTTTGTCTCCTATGAAATTTGCAACTTTCACAATTTAATCTTGCCCAATGTCAAGATGCCTTGAAAATTCTTCATAGTGACTTCTTTGATCACGTCTTTGGTCATATTTTCGAGCTTCCTTTACATGCCTTGATTTTGGCTCTAGAAATTTTCCATGAAAACATGAAAATCCCAAACATAACTACATAAAATACATAGGATTGGATCTGCAGGTCTTACTATTATTTGATTTTTTCACTGTCATTGAACTGAATTCTAAAGCTAGAAACATTGCATTAGTTATGTTTGGCCACAACCTCAACATATAACTCAAATCGAGAAGTCACACGCATGAAAAATTTGTATTTATGTGTGTATTTATTTGTATGACTGATCCATTATCCTTGAGTAAGTGAATCATTCAATGAGCTAAGTAGTATTTGCAACATAAAATGAACATCCTATCCCTAACACTAAGAAAAAATCTTTGCATTTCCCTTATCTTGAATCAGTGTGGGCATTGAGGGAATCCTCTTCTTTTTGTGGGTATTAGATTTTCATTAAAGTTTGGATTTTTAATTTTATTTTTAAGTTATCTAATGTTTTGGGTGCATTGAATAGAAAAAAATTGTGATCTCATGGAAATTTTTATGAATGTGAGAGCCATTTGTGAGATAGTATCCCGGATCTTTTTATAAGATAGTGTCCCAAACATCTCACTTAGATGCATCTTTCTGTGATATCTCATTAAAATTTCTAAAAGAAGCTAACTCTTCATACCATTTTACATAATTGAATGTCTGAAATATTTAGCATCCATTTTCATTGAATAAGTTATTATATGAGAGTTGAATTTTTTCAATTTATTCTTTGTATTTGTTTCCATAAGATGATTGCTTGAGAAGTTTAAACATGAAATTAAATTTTCTAAACTTGTATGCAATGATTTGTGCAATTATATATATACATGTATAGCCTAATTGATTTTTGTGGTCTTCTTGACTAGTTTGTTAAATTGTATTTCATACAAAAGTTTGATCAACTTGATGTTGCAAAACTTGATCAATCATAACCAAATCATGGAGCAAAAGTGGGATGTCAACGAACTAGAATATAGCCTAACTAAGATAAATTAATGTTTGAGAGATCATGTTGGCTGATATAATACTACAAGTGAAGTGATATCTAGATGTGAGAGATTGTAATTTATGATAAAATGATTCCTTTATTAACCAAAATTTTCATATACAATTGATGAAATTTTCTGTGGCTACCAACTCAATAGTTACAATGAATTGTAAATTCTTGTTATGACTGTAATGATCATTAGAAACTTATGCATTGTAAAATGAACTTTAGACGGTATGTTAAATTTTTAAACAATAAGGATATGTACAAGTAATTGTTAGTAATTGGAACCTGTCCCCAAGCATTCATCAAGAGCTCTAGTGGTTGTCCAGTCTCAAGCATTTTTATTTTGATTTAAAAACTATCGTTGAAGCAAATAAATTTCTTAACTTCACTTATAATGAACTTTTAGATAATCTTATCTGTTAAACCACTATCATCCTGCTGATGACATCTTATACTTGTTTTGAAAGTTTCTTATCCTTTGATATGATTTAGATCAAAGCTGCACTTTCTGCTGTTCGAAATGTTCAAGGTCTTCCTATGGCACGAAGTGGGGAAGAAACTGGTGGCTATGTTGATTTGCTTGACTTTCTTGAATGTTTGTTTGGATTTCAGGTAAAAATATCTAATGTGGTATGTGACGTTTTAAACAATTAAAAATGTATATCTCTATGTCTATTTTCCATGCTTATAATGAAAACCTTTTAGTTTTATTAATGCAAACCTTTTTGTGTTAGATAATTGCTTGAAATATATGACTTTATTTGATTAGCATAGATATGCTAACAAAAGTGACCAAAAACACTACCTCATGTTACTAGTTTCATCCCTAGAAATGAGTAAAGTATGATCAATTTTAAAAAAATCATCACTTAGCCCAATAGTAGAACCTCCTTGATAATTGCATGTGTTTTTTTTCCTAAGAAACTAATCTTTAACTGTCTCGAGAAATCGTTTTCTGGTTTAGTTCCCTATATTCTTAGATCCTCTGTATGGTTACTAGATTATATATATAAACTACAGACAATCCTATTCTTTAAGGAATTTTATATACATGTCAAGATTTAATTATCAGCTGCATCCATCTTATCCTACTTCATGCCGTTGGTTTGCTTAGTAGATCATCATGTAGATGGTTCTGCTGATTATTTTCATTTGAGTTGAAGGGATCAAGGGCATATTGTGCATGTATATAATCCACAGACAGACATAATCCCACTAGCAAAATACATTCAATTATGAAGGCCAGCATATTTTAACTGTTGAAGCAAAAATTAAATAATGTTTAATCCAAATTAAGTAAATTATAATTTTGATTGAAAAACATACATTGAAAATCCCATTTCACTTTTCTTTTTTCTTCTTATCATTTTTTTAAGTTATTCTTGTCCTTGTCCAACTCTCTAGCAGTAAATTAGCAGCCTTGATGCTTTTACGATTTGGTTCCCTTTTGGGTTGTTCATTTGGACATTACAAACACAAACTATTAAATTATTTTGTTGGTTTAAATCTTTATTTTGCTTTTGCATATGTATTACAGAAAAATTTGGCAATTTGATAGATATTGATTACATCTCATGATGTAATTAAGTTGGAAAACTTTAATTGTGATTTATTCCTACTTATGGTTTTGTCCATGTGCAAGTGGTGGATAGATGGGCACACTTTTTGTATCTTTTATTTTGCTGGTGAAGTATGTGTCTGATTTTAAAAGGGTTTTGACATCATTCTATAATTGATACTCTTACTGATATCTTGAATTTAGAGAAATTGTGATTATAACTAAAGTTCATGTGAAGAAAAAGGAATGAATTCTCCTCAATTTTTCATTATGCTCAATAATAACGAGTATATAAACACTGCATATTGACTATGTATAGAAACGAGAAAAATAGGAAAGAATAAAACAGAATAAAACTGAAAAATTCCATTCCTAAAATGGATTCCCAATATCAAGGGATTTTGTTGAGTTGTTAGCTGTGAGAAAAAGATACTTTCAATCTTATCTCTAAGAAGAAAAATACACTTCTCTTATAGGTACATTGGACCCCATAAGAGACAGATTTACAACTGTACATCAATATAAAAGAATCGTATCCCTATAATAACATTTGTGCCTAAAAAACAGGCAAAATTTATGGTTATCTTATCTCTGAAAAGCAGCTAGCAAATTCCTGAAAATCAGGGATTTTTCTACACTCCCCCTCAAGCTGGTGAATGGATGTCCTCCATTCCAAGCTTTCTAACAATCTCTTGAAACACAGTGATTGGCAGCCCTTTTGTGAGTATATCTGCTAACTGGTCCTTTGTTGAAACAAATTGAGTTCAGATTAGGCCACTGTCAAGTTTCTCTTTGATGAAATGTCGATCGACTTCAACATGTTTTGTTTGATCATGTTGCACGGGATTATGAGCAATACTTATTGCTGATTTGCTGTCGCAGTACAATCTCATTAGACCTTCCCATTTTATCTTCAAATCACCAAGAGCTATTTTTAACCATAGAAGCTTGCATATTCCCAATGCCATTGATCTGAATTCAGATTTTGCACTTGATCTTGCTACTACATTTTGGTTTTTACGCCTCCATGTCACAAGATTACCACCCAAGAATGTACAATAACCTGAAGTTGATCTCCTATCAACTAACGAACCTGCATAATCCGCATCAGTGTAGGCTTCTAGAGTTAAGCTATGTCCTTTCTTGAACAAGATCCCTCTCCTAGGATTTCCTTTCAAATACTGTAAAATTCTGTGCACTGCCTTAAGATGCATTTCTTTTGGATTGTGCATAAATTGGCTAACAACATTCACCGCAAATGCAATATCTGGTCTTGTATGTGCTAAATAAATCAGCTTCCCAACAAGTCTTTGATAAGAACCTTTATCCACCATGGAATCATCCGGAGCATCACATAATCCATGGTTAAACTCAATTGGTGTGTTAGTTGGCTTACAACCCAACTTCCCTGCTTCCTTTAATATGTCCAACACATATTTTTGTTGTGAAATAAAAATTCCTTCCTTTGAATATGCCACTTCAATACCTAGAAAGTACTTTAACCTCCCAAGCTCTTTGATGTCAAACTCCTTCAGCAAGCACTTTTTTAAATTATTTATCTCTTCTGTGTCATTGCCTATAACTATAATATCATCGACATATACCAATAATGTTGTCACTTCCGCAACTTTGAGTGTCTCACAAACAAAGTATGGTCTCCTTGACTCTGCTTATATCCTAAGGTAATCATTACCTTAGTAAACCTTCCAAACTAGGCCCTTGGTGATTGTTTAAGTCCATATAGAGCTTTCTTCAATTTACATACCATTCCTTCTTTTGATTCAAAACCAGGAGGGATCTCCATATAAATTTCCTCTTCTAAATCACCATGAAGAAAAGCATTTTTTACATCAAATTGTTGTAGATTCCACCCAAAATTGCCTGCCAATGATAATAGGACTCGTACCGTACTCATCTTCGTAACTGGAGCAAACGTTTCAAGGTAATCAATGCCGTAGGTTTGAGTATACCCTTTTGCAACAAACCTTGCCTTAAATCTTTCTATAGAACCATCAGACCTGTACTTCACTGTGAAAACCCATCTACATCCAACTAACTTCTTTCCTCTTGGTAATTTAACCAACTCCCATGTTTTGTTTTTTTTCTAGAGCCTCCATCTCCACTTTCATGGCATTTTTTCATTTCCCGTCTCCTATTGCCTCAAATAGATTTCTCGGAATGGGAATTACATGAAGATTGCTAAGGAAGGCCCTATGACTTTGGGATAGGTTTTGATTAGTCATGAACAAGCATAATGGATGTTTTGTGCATGTCCTAGTTCCTTTTTGAAGTGCAATGGGTAGATCAACATTACTTGGTTGGTCAGGTTTATCAACAGGTTGAGAGGTGTCAGTTGGAGGTATGATGATTTCAGGCCTGGAACTTATTTTAGGTGGTTGAACAGCAGCTTGAACAGGAAATTGCACTTGCACAGATTGAGATAGAGGTATTTTCTTCCTAGAATATACCTGCAGTGGTTTAGTATTGTCTTGTTTTCCCGTATCCTTCGTTATTCTACTAGATCTAGGAGACTCATTAAGAGGTATGGACTCAATATGGACACGCTCAGGTTTAACAGAAGCAGGAGTAGACTCAATACTCAATAGAAATAGGAATTTGACATTCTCCAGCTGAAATATGTTGACAAGGAAAATAAAAAAAGCCATGTTGGCCAGGAAAGTCAAGGGAGAATAAGTCCATTGTTCTATCTTTACTTAAGGTCTCCCCTGAAGATAGGATTGTTGAAAAAAAGAATCTGTTTTCACAAAAGTAACATCATCTTAAACAAAAAACTTTTTTGTAGGTGGATGAAAGCATTTGTATCCTTTTTGTGTGGAAGAATACCCAACAAAAACACATCGAAGAGCTCGTGGATCAAGTTTTCCCCTGTTTTGTGAGTGAACATGAACAAAAGCAACACTTCCAAAGATTCTAGGAATAAGATTTTTTTGAGGCACAAAAGATTGGAAAAAATTTTATGAGAACATCTATGGGACTTTTGAAATCAAGAACCCTTGTGGGAAGCCTATTAATTAGATGGGTAGTAGTTAAGACGGCTTCTCCCCAATATTGTTTAGGAACATTTTTTTGAAACAACAATGCTCTTGTAGTTTCGAGTAGGTGATCATTTTTGCGTTCCGCCACACCATTTTGTTGAGGTGTGCTAACACAAGAGGATTCATGGATGATCCCTTCTTTAGCAAAGAATGGAGAAAGTATTTGATTAAAATATTCTTTAATCTCTTAATTTTCATATCAAATTGAGTTTTAATCATGTTATAGAATTTGGGAAAAACAGTGCTGACTTTTGATTTATTTTTCAAAAGATAAATCCACATTACTCTGGTACAATCATCAATAAATGATACAAACCACCTAGCACCAGAAATATTTGAAGTTGTAGAGGGTCTCCAAATATCACTATAAATGAGATGAAAAGGAATATTGGTTCTGGCATTGCTTAATGGAAAGGAAACACATTTGTGTTTTGCAAGTTCACAAACATTGCAATGAAAAGACTCAATTACCAACCCTTTAAACATGGAAGGGAACATTGACTTAAGGACCTTAAAAGACGAGTGACCTAAACGACGATGATAAAGTCAAACTTTATCTTTATTAGACATGAAATACTCGGAAAGGAATGATGCATGCCGGGAATTCTTAACTCTAACTTTTCCACTTTGATTTTCCAGGTAATAAAAACCTTCTGTCTCACTAGCAAGTCCAATCATCCTCTTCGTGCCCTGTTCCTGAAACACACAATATGAAGGGGAAAACATAACTTGACAATTAGAATCTTTAGTAAGCTTTTGAACAGAAATAAGGTTTGCAAATAGTTTTGGAACATGAAGGACATTTTTAAGAGTAATGGAATTGCTTAACTGAATGTCTCCTTGGCCTACTACAATGGTAATAGACCCATCAGCTATGTTTATCCTTCTATGGCTAGAAAAAGGAGTATAAGAAGTGAAATCTTTGGAAGAACATGTCATGTGATCTGTGGCTCCAGAATCAATTACCCACATTGTTGGAGAAATTCTTTTTTAGACAATAGTAAAACAAGAAAAGGAAAACATACCTGAAAAGGCTAGCGAGCATGTACTCGCTGAAGGTGGCTTCTCAAGAGACCCCAATAAGGCCTTCAGCTTCTCATTCTCTTCCTTGTTGAGCTCAGATGTTGAGATTTGTGGACTGTCTTCAATACTTGGCTGAATGCTCGCCGTATATGCTTCTTTCTATCAAAAAAATTCCTATTATTCATTGAATGCCGGCCATTGAGTTTCCAACAATGTTCTCTCGTGTGGCGATGCTTCTTGCAGTAAGTACAATAAAGAGATTCCTTGTTAAAAAGCTTGGGCGGTTCTGAGTTTTTAACACATCTAGTAGGCTGTGATAGATTTGACTCCTTAGGTCCTGCAATTTTAGTCATGAGTGCAAAGCCTTCTCCCATTTGAGTTTCAAGCATAACACTTCTTCGGCCCTCTTCAGCCCGAATGATAGAAATAGTCTTATTTAATGAGGACAAGTCTTCCTTCCCTAAAATCTGCACTCCCACAGCGTCAAAGTCTATATTAAGGCCGACTAAAAAATCATAGATACGCTTCTTTTCTATGAATTGTTTAAGAATTGCAGCATCCTGACTACAACTCATTTGAATGCATTGATAATGATCCATCTCCTGCTATAAACCTTGCAAATAGTTAGAGTATTCTGTCACAGATTGATTCCCTTGCTTGGTTGATGAAAGTTCTGTTTTAATTTGGTAAATTTGAGCAGCGTCATGTACTTTAGAATATGTCTGTTTAATGGCATCCCAAATCTCCTTAGCACTACCAAGAAACATACAAGTATCACTTATATCTAGAAGCATTGAACTCCACAACCATGACATTACCATCGAATCTTGCTCATCCCATGCTTCAAATCTATGATCTTCTTTCGAAGGGCCTTTTCTCAACAGATGACTCAACTTTCCTCTACCCTTCAAGAATGTGCGAACTAGTTGTGACCACTTCAAATAATTCTTTCCATTCAACCGATATGCTGCTTGGATGTTCTGCAAATCTCTTGTTGAAGCAACAACTGGACTCTCTATTGCAAGAGCATCCGAACCAAAATTGGTTTCAGCATCTTTTGACATAATTGCTTGAAAGGATTCAGGGAAAAAAAAGGGGGTAAAAATATAGATGGAACAAGCAAAAAAGGAATTCAACCAAGAAAGATGAATGCAGAATGAAAAGTATCCTTCAGAAAAGATCTAACAGGGCTCTGATACCATGTTGAGTTGTTAGCTGTGAGAAAAGGATGCTTTCAATCTTATCTCTAAGAAGAAAAATGCACTTCTCTTATAGGTACATTGGACCCCATAAGAGACAGATTTACAACTGAACATCAATATAAAAGAATCATATCCCTATAATAATATTTGTGCCTGAAAAATAGGCAAAATTTATGGTTGTCTTATCTCTAAAAAGCAGCCAGCAAATTCCTGAAAATCAGAGATTTTTCTACATATTTCCATAATTAATTTCCTTTGTCTAAAGATTACAAATTAGAAACTATCTTAAAATAGCTACAGTTTTCCAATTGTTATAAATTTCTCGAGGCATTAAGTGGCTAAACATTGTTGACCCACACTTATACATTAATGAATATATGGGTTGATACAAATATTACATAAAATGTTAATCTAAGTTTAGTCAAATTTGAAGCCATGAAATGCAGTTTTAGGTTTGCAATGAGGATAATAATTTGACAAGCTTCAAGTATAGTAAACTTCTCTTTTCCATGATTCTAGAAGTTCGTTTCAATTGGTGGGGAAGTTTGTAAACCATTTCCGGAAATATGAATTGAAATTGTTATCCAAGATTTTTTCTTTTCTATATATTTGGATGATTTTCAACAGTATTTGGTAATGTGCTATGAGGTATTACTAAATGTTATTATTTTCCTATTTTCTATTTACATTAAAGATATTGACTTTTTAGTGCTTTTTTAGAGTGGAAATGTGGCTAATCAACGGGAGCATTTGATTTTATTGCTTGCTAATATACAAGTCAGGCAGAAGCCCATATCAATGTCGAAGGTGTTTTTCTAACTTATTTACATATGTTGGAAACAAATATTTGGGCTATTTTATTGTTTAATGGAATCTAAAGATTTTTAATTATTTTGTCAGCTTGGTGACAAAGCTGTGGATGAACTTATGATTAAATTATTTCATAATTATATGAATTGGTGCAATTTTCTGGGACGAACAATCAACATTTGGTATGAATTTGATCCATTGTATTTCTCCATTGGGTTTTTTAAGCATAAATGAAGTTCAAGTGATCATTTGCATGTGGTACACAAATTATTCTAATTGTTTATGTGTGGAATCATCTGTCGAATTTGGGAATGTTTCATTTTCATTCTGCAGGTTACCATCAATCAAGCAACAAGTGCAACAATATAAACTTTTATATATTGGTCTTTATCTTCTTATATGGGGGGAAGCTGCAAATTTGCGATTAATGCCAGAGTGTTTATGCTACGTCTTTCATTATGTAATGTGCCATCTAATTCACTGTATTGCATTATCTACCTTATTCATACTACTTTATCTTATTTTCTTGTATTTGTTTTAAATTGATATATTCATGTTTTTTTATACTTAGCATATTTTTATGCCCAACTTATGTTTCATATTCAAGACTAATCTCTAGTGCTAGTTACAACGTAGCTCAAAGGAATTAGAGTGAATTTAAAGGATTTAATGGATGGTACATAGTATCATATGGATCATAACTTCCAAAATTTGTTAGGAGTTGACAAATGTAATCATGTATCTAACTTGTAGTGGAAATTTATTTGGACTAGGATCAAGAAAATATGAAGGCCATAAGGGTGAAGAATTCATAAAGATAAATATATTAAGCTGCAAATAGGGTTGTTGCTTTTGGTAGTAGATGATCGTTGCCTAATGGGAAATATAATTTTTTTCTATATTGTTGCAACCCTACATATTTCCAACTTATTATTTTTAATAACTAGTCAAGCTAAGCAATGACCCTAATAATACCAAACAATAAACCTAGTTGGATATGAGGATATTTATTTGTTTCTTTGTCTTAATTGTTCCCTGTGACACCGTTATTCTAGCACTACTAGGGAATATTAAATTGTATACAACTGAAGTTACATTAAGGGTTTGTTAGAGTTTTAACAAAACTTTACTCATTTAACTTTTTGACTTTTATGAGAAAAGTGCTTTCTTCTTTTTAATTTGTTTAATCAATTCTTGTCACCACAATGACAAATTAAAAATTTTGGATCTCAGATGGCATATGATTTATATGGATTTTTATCTGGTTCTATGAATTTAAAAACTGGAGAAAAGGTGGTCCCCGCATATGGAGGAGAGCCAGAATCATTTCTGAAGAATGTAGTCACCCCTATATATGGGGTCATACTTGAGGTCTTTTAAAAACTTTGTTTATCTAATATTTTTACGGGCATTTTATTCTTATTCTTATATTTGTTCATTTAATGAAGGAAGCTCTAAAGAGCAAAAATGGGACTTCTGACCATTCTACTTGGAGAAATTATGATGATCTAAATGAGTACTTTTGGTGAGCATTTTGTTTTTATGCTCCTTGCTTCATTATATTCTTTTAAAAATATATACAAGCTTATATTAATATTTTAATTTTGTTGTATTATTTTCAGGTCTGTTGATTGTTTCAAGCTTGGTTGGCCAATTAAGCTTGATGCAGACTTCTTCCATACTCTATATTCTGAAGATGGAATCCAAAAATCTCAGGTCTTGAATAAATTTTTATTCAGTAATGTTAGATATGCCATCAAATTTTTGTTCTTCCATTGCACTATTCGATACTATTCATGACATTGATATATCATTTTAAATGTTCTATACTTTACACTGTTAGGATCTTCAGATATTTTGCTTTCTTTCAAATGTAGATAAAATTTTAGCAGAAAACAAGGAAACAGAACCAATTACTATATAACTAAATGAGATTCACAAGGTGCATTATATCAACATAGAAAAGATTTGGATGGCATTGGCTCTTTACATAACATGATATCCCATTTTGTTTTGGAGATCTTTATTAGTAAGAAAATTTAAGCATTGGGTTTTAGCATGCACCCATTTTATCTTATTGTTATCTATTGCTCATTAAGTAGAATTTACAAAATTTATTTTGTGCAATAGAGGACAAAAAGAACTCGATATATGAGATATTATTTCTGGTAATATGGAAGTTGACAAAGTCTAATTGAAACATATATATATATATATATATATATATATATATGAGTTGCGTATTCACAAAAAAAAAATATACTGGATTTCTTATATGAGTAATAGATTTGTAGTTAGAGGACTGCCTCATAACCTACCCTACTAGATTGTATATTGTTTATAAGACTAATTATATCTACTCAAAGTTCAATCAATAGGGGAAAATAGATAACATACAGTGGAACAGAGAAATTCTCTTCTTGTTTTCTTTCTAAAGGGATTATCATAGACTTCTTACTCATTTTCTTTTTATATGCTATTTTGATGAAAGGACCAGATTAGACTGCAGCCAACTTTTGTTAAGTTAGCATATCCTGGTGTTAAGGTTTCCAAATAGCCTTCCATTTCCTAAAGATAGTTTTCTTTAAAGAACTTCCCTAACATTTTTCTTCTTTTTCTTCTCATTCTTTTCTCATTAAGTGCAAATACCATGGTTTATTTTAAAATATTCTTGCAAAGTAATTTTTCAAATCAAATATGATTAAGTTCAAATTAATTATATTTCATGAGCCCATGGATATGGTAAGTTTCAATGGGTTTAACTCACTGAGGCATCATCTAATACACATCCCACATACTTTTCTCCTTTTCTAAACCATACTTTAATTGTTGACCAATTCACTACATGCCAAGGAAAAATGAATTAACAATGAAGTTCACAAGTCTAATGTAACTTATGCAGAGTCCATAACAAGAAGATTAAGATCGCCTTCCAAAATGTGGTTTTTGATAAACACTTACCTTTCAAAGTGTCTTTATGGAGTATTCTCCCAATACATATAACCTGGAGTTAAATTATTTTGGAAAAAAAAAGCTCAACATGGTAAATGAAACATTACTCGAGTAATTAGTTTATGGAATTCTACTTTCACTTCTTTTATTTTCACTTCTTATGCTAATTTTGTTTGACCATAATGGAAGAATGATAAATTTGGTTCTCTTGTGAAGATAATGTTTTGATTAACATTTTGAATGAAGGATATCTCTAATCATAAATGAGTGAATCGTAAATCAAGCAATTTTTCATCATCAGAATATTTACCAGATAGACCTTATCATGCATTATATTGTTCTTAGCTTAGATGATGAGAGTTACAAAGGAATTTAAGATTTATTTGTTTACCAATTTAACCCCTTGTCCTTTATAAGATATTCCTCCCCAAAAGATAGTTTCTAGCATTTATTTTGTGTTCCTCAGGCAGCCATAAATGAACAAAATGAAGAACAAGAAGTACAGAAGTGGTTGGGTAAGACC
Organism: Dioscorea cayenensis subsp. rotundata; assembly: GCF_009730915.1. Lineage (NCBI taxonomy): Eukaryota > Viridiplantae > Streptophyta > Magnoliopsida > Dioscoreales > Dioscoreaceae > Dioscorea > Dioscorea cayenensis. The sequence continues at coordinate 13,873,656 of NC_052487.1, read as the reverse complement.
AATTTTGTGGAAATTCGTTCATTTTGGCATCTTTTCAGAAGTTTTGATAGAATGTGGACATTTTTCACCTTAGTTCTCCAGGTAAATTAAAGTTAAAATTCAATTTATTGAGCTTATCTAAAAGCAGAAAATTGATACTAATGTTTAATTCTTGTGATCAATTTTTTAGGCAATGATAATTGTCGCATGTCATGATCTAGAAACACCGGTTCAATTACTGGATTCAGTTATCTTTAATGACATTTTGAGCATCTTCATCACTAATGCTTTTCTTAGATTCATACAAGGTATGGTTTTGGAATTCCTTTTCTAAATTATGGTATTATATATGTGCATGATATATGCTTGTAGCTTAATGAAGGTCATGATTTATTTATTTTTTTAATAATTATAGTAAATATGTTAGAGATGAAGAATTATAATGGCCTGGACTATCTATAGATTTAATCTATCAAGTCCATAGATTCTTTTCTTTTATTGTGGTTCTCACCTAATATAACATGTTCTTTTATTTCTCATAATTACTATGGTTAGAAAGCTAAGTATCCAACTTAGGTTTCCTTCAACTTATTAGCAAATAAAGTGCACACATGTTTATGATTTATCTCATATTGTTTCCCTTAGCTTAAAATAGTGTGACTAGTCAATTTAGTTTTTGCTTATGGAAAACAATAGGAAGTTAAGAAAGATTTGCAAAATACCAGAAAAAACTATAAATATTCAAATATGTATAAGAAAGTAGGACTTAAGTTTTCATGGATTTGTACTTCGGAAACATTGTATAGCATTGAAGCCATATTAGATGAGCCATAAATATATTAGCCTTGCCTAATCCAACATAAAGATAGACTTTTGTTTGATATCAATACTAGTAATTAAATTCTCTAATATAACCCTTAATTCATGTTAGTCCTTTTTAATAGTTATAGTGCAAACAAAGCAGTCTTTACTATCTTAGTATTGCTATAATATTAGCATATCAAGTTATTAAATAGTTATTTTGCAAACAAAATATCAATAATAGTTTTAGTGTTAATTAATGCTACTAATACTAGATGACAAGTACTAGTTAATAACAAGATATTTGAAAGTATTCAACTAGTAAATTTACTGAAATTGCAATACATGGTATGTAAATTTTATGCATAATGAAAAGACTAAGTAGATTCCAATAAATAAAATTGTAGAGAGAAAACAAAGGAAAAAAAACCTAAATTCATATTTCAGATGTGATGTTAAAATATTCAATAAAAGTCTTATTTGGATTAATTTTCTTTTTGTCCAAAAGTGCTTATTCCAGAAACACTTATGAGCGGAACTTAGTTGTTTGGATTTTTTCAAAAGCCGAAGTACTAAGAAAGCCCCCAAAATAGCTTATCAATGATGGTTGTACTACGTTTTGAAAAAAAAAAGTCTTTTAAGGAGTTTTTTGTTTTCTTTAGAATAAAAATGTCCTTAAATAATTTCATAAATTACCCTCCAAGTCCATTGATACATCTTCAATCAACCTAGTGGAGAGAAATAATGTTGATCATAATAATATTAGTAATAATTACTATTATTAATATATGGTAAATTAGCATTAAGTACGAATAGAAGAATTGTGTAGTTTGAATATTTGCAAAGAAAAAGGGTTATTTAATTCAACTCTGCTTAGAAGTACTTCTAATATTCATTTATATAATTTCTCAATGAAGACTTCTTGGGATGAAAAACCAAAATGCTTCTGAACTATAGAAGTACTTTTGGATATATCTAAATAGAAAAAGCTTTACTTAGAGCAGTTGTTGGTAAATAATTCTTCTACCAAACTATAGAAAAGCACTTTTTCCATAAGCTAATCTAAATATGCCAAAAGTTTAGAGCCTATATGTAGTATTAAAAAGTCTTATACTTTACATACTACTAGTAATGGGTAGAAAAATATACTTTCATTAATAGATAGATAGACTTTCTTTGGATCTATTTATCGAACTAACACCAGTGTTAATAAATCCACGAAATATCCAATACACAAATTTGATCAAATCTTCATATATAAATATCATCCAAAAAATATATATATGACTATGTATACCTTTATACATATCAATTGTTTTTGTTAATGAATAGTTGTAAAATAATAAAAAGGAAAATTATATGAACTTTCAGAAGGATTTAGTGGAAAATCAAAATGTTAAAATGTTAGAAAATATGAAGATTATGTAAGCATTAAATTAGAAAACATTAACAAATTTACATATGTTTATATAAAGAGATAAAACAAGAAATTAGGAAAAGAGGAGGAAAATCACATAGTACTGTTGTCCTAGCTTATAAATTTACATAACCAATTAATAATTAGCTCTAATGCCATGTTAGTTGCAAACACAATGCATATTAATTTTTCCCATTCTAGTATTACACATATTTTCATATTTTAATGTTAATTAATGTATATTAGAATCTCTAATACAATCATTGATAAATGTTAGCCTTTCTAGATAATCATATTTTAAATGAAATAGTGTATTATTTTTTATGTTAACAATCAAAATGCACATGTTTAATATCAAGTTATTAAAAACAATCGTACATATAAACTTAGCCAAAACTTGCAGATGGATACAATACAAAAATATATACAAAGATATGTTTGTCTATGGATATATAATTTAAATTGTTTAGTTGAAAAATATAAAATTATTATATAGATGTAGGTTTGAATCCTACAAACAAATAGGCTATACATAATTAAGTTATTTAAATGTCAAAACTTGGCGACATTGATTAAATGAAGATTTACAAAACTATGAAGATCAAACAAGGCTTTAGGAAAATAAAATAAAAAGACTATATATGGTAATATACAGAAATATTTTCAAAAGTTTTGAAAATAAAGATTTAAAAGGTTCTAAATGATCATGAAGACAGAAAAAATCAGAAAGTATACTAAAAATAAGGATAAACTATATCCACTTGTATACATAGATTTTCCCCAAATATGTTCTATTTAGTAAAGTTGAATTTCTTAGTTACAATGTTAAAGGCAAATAAATATATGTTACTTTAACTCAAATTTGACTTAAAAGCTTAAGCTTCTACTACAATATATCAGGGTTATAGTTTTGTATCAATTTTATTAATAAATTAAATAAGATAAGCTTAGTAGGGTTTCTATATGAACACTTTGGGAGTTTTTGGATAGGAAATAAAAGTGGATTGGATTAAGTCACCAAAAGGCCTCAATCACTCCCTTATTCCTTTTGGTGTGTTGTATGAGAAGAAAAAAGTATGAAAGAATAACAAATGGGAGTTTGGGAGATCAGCGATTTGGATTAAAAGTGGATTGGATTAGGGCACCAAAAGGCCTTAATCACTCCATCATTCCTTTTGGTGTCTTGTATGAGAAAGAAAAAAAATATGAAAGAATAACAAATGGGAGTTTGGGAGATCAGCGATTTAGATTAAAGGTACTTTATTCTTCAAATCTAACATTTGTAACCTTCATTCCACATGAATGATATATATAGAGACAAAAAAAAATGATTATAGGTATGATTTTCATTATCATTATATTAATATTAGCATAATTTATATATCATCATTTATATTTCTATTATTACTACTTATGGCATTAATTATTATTTTAATTATATAAATATTTTCATTATTTAAAAAACTTAATTAGAAAGTACAAATAGGGATGTGATGTGTATTATTATTATTATTATTTATTTATTCATTTTTTTTATGTCTTAATCCGAAATTAGCTACTTCTCGGGTGGGATAAGAGTAAGTAGTTTAATCCTAATTAAAATCCCTTTTTCCTCTAGGGGAGGATTGAGCCTTAGAAAAGGTGTTTGGCAAAATTTTAAGGAATAACAAGGAATAAGGGGCTTATTTCACACCTTATTTCTCGATTTAAACACCCTCTTAATACTTGATAAAATTTTTAAATAATTATATTATGAGCAAATTTGTTGTATTGTCTTCAATCTTAATAAATATTTACATGTGTGCCTAGCACTATGCAAAAGCTTTAGTTATCTAGTTAACCGTATGCATCCAAAATGCAAAAAAGCTTGAGTTCATTTAATTTAAATAAAGTGCATTTATATATATATATATATATATATATTTTTTTTTTTTTGAGTTTATGTTTTGCTTAATAAATTTCAAAATACTATCTAACCAAAACGTAAATTTTATATAATATTAATATTTTGTAAGTACAAATTAATTATATTTTTCCTATTTTGAATTCATATTAGTGTAATGTACAAATAAAATATAAAATACTAAAATCAAATTTGGTTTTGCAGTTTGATTTAGGTTTAAAAAGAAAATCATTTTTCGGTTGTTTTGGTTAAAAAATAAGTAATTTTTTTAAGTTAACCTAATACACCACACCTTTGCTTCTGTTGAGTATTGAACAATGGGGAACAATCTTAGTCAAAGTCTAATATTCGGATAATTATCTTGATACATAGACTTAGAATTTAATCCTTATATAGTGTGTATATATATATATATATATCTTTCAACTAATTAGACATGAGATTACTTGAAAAAAAATTATATACAATTTAGGAAAATTCATGAGAAGACTTGAAAAGATTATAAAAAAGATAAAAAGATTTAAAAATATTTTGAATGTAGAAAGTTACTAAGCAAAATGAACAAAACTACACATTTTTATTATTCATTTATTTTTGGTAAATTATTATCTTGTTAGAGAACAAACATGTCAAATACTCTCTAAGTGCCCTTCCTAGGCCAAGACTTTCTTCAAGCTCATTTGACAAAAAATTTTAATATTGATATATTACAGGGGTATGTATATTAATTACTATCCTGGTATTTAAAATGTATAGAAGTAATTATGAATTTTGTTGGTAATTTTGAATTTTGTGCTATCTAGCATACACTCTCATATTGAATTAAATGGAAAGCTCTATTTTTTTAATATTCTATATTATTAGAATTTAAGCATAAATTTACCAAATTGGCTTCTCAAATAAATGAAAGTCATTCAGACCATCTAGAGATAGATGTAGCCTTGTGCATCTCTTGGAAAACGAATAATGGTTTTCATCCTACGTGAATGAGTTAATGAATAAATACAAGTTTGTTAGGTTTATACTACTTTTTAGGGTGTTATTGCTGCGTCCATCTTGAAGTGATTGCATAAATTCTCTAGTTTTGTTTGTTTAGAAACCGTAGACGTGAGTGCCCAAGTTATCCAGCATCAAAACCATAGTTAAATTTAATAACTAATGGAGGCAAAAATATCCCCTAATTAATTAACACATAATCCTACACTTAACTCATTGCACCTGATTGATTGGGTACAACATATTTGAATTGTTTCAACTTTTGCAACATGCTTGGACAAAGTGTTTGATTGACAATAATTTCTAGGTAATACATGCTCAGAGAAAGTTGCATTTCATGTGGATTAATTAGTGATATGCTATAACTAGTTTGTTGAGTCACATGGATAAATATTTCACTCTATACGTTCCTTAATAATTTTTTTGAATAATTTTGCCTTGGTTATGTGTTATAATTTTCTTATATGTATTTTTTTTTCTTGTTTCTTATGTCAAATACTTGATACATTATGTCATTTATACTACTGAAATAAAAAAAAAAAAAGTTAATCTTCTTGTGCTTGTCTTTGTAGTGACTTTCGACATTGTTTTTACATGGAAAGCAAGGAAAACCATGAGTTTTAATCAAAAATTGAGATTTGTGGTGAAGTTTGTAATTGCAGCTACATGGACTATTACCCTTCCTGTTTCTTATGCCAGTTCAACAAGAAACTGTTCCGAAACCAGTTTTGACGACTTCTGCTTGTCAACTTATATCATTACAGTAGGAATATACTTGGCAAGTAATGTTATTGGAAGTGCATTTTTCTTGGTTCCTGCAGTTACCAATTACATAGAGACCTCAAATTGGTGTGTCTGTAAATTTCTGTCATGGTACGCTCAGGTGTGTTTCCTTTACTTTCTTATCTTAAGGTTATTTGTAGATCTTAAACTTGGGATTATAATTCATGAATTGCATTTTATGTCTTGTTTCACTGCAAAATAGTAGGAACTAAAACAATAGTTACAACTGAATATCTGAAACCTACCTGTGGTTTTAATCGAATCCCTTGGACCAATTAATGCAATGACTTATTCTTGAGGCTATTGCTTTTGCTTTTGCTGTTGTGATATGCTGGCCAATTGCGCTGTTATGTTAATTAATGTTGCTTATTGCCCCTTCTCAAAAACTAGATATGTTCTAATTTGATCATGTGCCCATTATGTATACTACTCGTCTCAAACTATCATGAAGGCGCTTTCACTGATTGTCTTTGTCTGCATGAATGCAGCCTCAGCTATATATCGGACGAGGGATGCAAGAAAGCCAAGTATCTCTTTTAAAGTAATTCCTTGAATTAGTTCTTCAACAATTATAGCATAATAAGCATTTTATACAATACTAACATGTCCATCAACATTTGAATTTCAGGTATACAATATTCTGGCTTATTCTGTTATCCAGCAAAATTTTGTTCAGCTATCATTTTGAGGTAACTAAATTATGTCAATCAGTATGCATATATATGTACCTGTACTATTTATATTATGTAAGATTTCCAAATGCCTGCAGTTGCTATATAGTGGCCCTAATTATATTTGAAGAAAGTTCTCAAAAAATAGAAATAGAGACGGATTTAAATTTATTAGATAACTTTATTTCTATACTCATATAACTTTCATGCTTGTTTTTCATGGCAGTGATCCCTCCATGAGCAACTTGTAATCATCTTAACTTGTAATGCCATGCCAACAATTTTTTCTCTCTTTCACATGTGTAGTAGAGCATATGGTCGCTACAAAGTAAATAAATAGATAAACTATGTTTGTGCCTTACTTAAAATGTTAACATTCATGCTCCGTATTGCTTTGCAATTGAGACAAAGCGCATCATGTGGCTTAGCTGTTGTCTCAGAAAACTGGATTGTGTAATTCAATTATGAAAGGAGCTTATATATATATATATATATATATATATATATTCAAAAGAAAGGAATATAAAAATTAGATGGAACTTATGGGATGCAAGTTCAATCCTATATTTCTAGCACCTAGTTCACTTTGCAACCATTAAATCTTCCTTCTTAATAAAGGTACAACACTGACCCGTTTGGATCAATAGATAGATACCTGTATAGTTTTCCCTGTGTGAAATGCATATAAGAGGGCAGAGTGCATAATACATAGTTTTATGAAAATTATATTTAAGTCAAGTAGCTCCTGTAAGTGATAATAATATGCTCATCTTGTGAATACATAATTTAATTAAATATTGATTTTTCTGTGTGTGGGTGTGTGTGTGTTTGTTGATGGGAATAATTTGAAAGTCAAGGCCAACTTAAATTGATATGCACCATTTGGAATAGCAACAAAAATAAGTACAGACTCAGGATTATTGTTACAAATTGGATGGTTTTTTGGAGAAAGTAAATAAAAAATTACATGACTTGCAGTTTCTATATCAAACACATAACAATTCTTGTGTTTAAGATAAATTGCTCAAGATAAACGATAAGGATTTTCAATTTGTGATTTGTAGCATGATTCTTGTTTTTTTATATTAAAGGCTATTTGCTCGTTGCCTCTTTTTTGAGACAGATAAAAACACAAAAAACCATAACGGTTCAACTAATTTTAATATGAAATATCTAATTGAATGTTGTTTAATTGCGATTTAAAAGGAAACTTGAAGGTTTCCCTTCCTCAGGTTCTTGATTAATTATTCACTAGAGGTGTTCCATAGTACAAAGAGTGGAGAGAATGATTGGTGATGGTTTAACTTTATTGAGGATTACCACTCACTAAATGGCTAGTCATAGCCTCTACTTATAAGCATGATGAATATGATGATAACATAATTCACAAGTAAGATAATGCTTAGAAAATTCTGAAATAATGGAATCACAGTAAGCCTCTTTGATAATAATTGATCCTAAAGTGATTTAAGGTCTATTGCAATTCTCTCAATGCTTTATTGGACTCTTGCTAGTGCTATTTTTTTGAGGAATCACAAGTGATATAAAATCTTAATCATAACTGAAAGCAAAGGATTTTCTGCATTTCATATGCTTTAATAGGAAATTGGCTTGTGGCACATTGTAATTCTAATTTTGAATAAGGCATGTCCTGTATATTTCATATTTCATTTTATATTCTTTGTCTTAGTAATTTCCCTTCTTGGGTCCTATTATGATTGTTGACACAGTTTATTGATACACAGATAAAACCTGTTGTAGAATCAACAAAACAAATAATGAAAATTAGCGTGAATAACTATGAATGGCACGAACTATTTCCACGAGGTGAATTTTTATTTTCCCCTGCATGCTGCCATTATGCAAATTTGGTTAAAGCATTTTTTTTTTTTAATATCAACTGCTTCAAATATCTTTCTTCAGTCAAGCACAATGCTGGTGCAATTCTTGCTGTTTGGGCTCCCATTATCCTGGTGAGAGTTCCTTTTCGGACGACTATTATCTCCTCTACCAAAAGATTTTGCTGTGCTGGTTTCTTTTAATTTTTAATTTTTTTTATTTTGGGTATCTTATATTTGAGTGTGCCTTTTCATGATCGATTCAGGTATATTTTATGGATACACAAATATGGTATGCTATCTTCTGTACAATTTTTGGAGGATTTTATGGTATATTTCATCATCTTGGAGAGGTTAGATTTTATTTCTCTATTGGTATAATTGCATGCTTTACATTACAGTTGAAGAATTATTACAAAGTTCTAATGGCATATCTTTCTATTGCAAATGTTTAGATACGTACGATGGGAATGGTGAAAAGCCGTTTCCATACCTTACCTTCTGTGTTCAGCATTAACCTTGTTCCTCCCACTTCACATAAGCAGAGGAAAAAGAACCTCACTAATTTCTTAAAGAACAAAATTTTCAAGGTGAATGCTGCTTTTTATATTTTATAGACAGACATTTTTCACATGCTAGGAATCTGGCTTCCACTTGTTAAGTAAATTTGTTGCTTATATTAGGATTCAGAAATTGGATCAAGTGATCTTGTCAAGTTTGCTTTAGTATGGAATAATATTATCAGCAGCTTCCGCTATGAGGACTTAATAAGCAACAAGTATGTATTAGCTTCTTGTTCTTGAAATAAGTTATAATCTTAAAAATTAATAAGAAGTCCTTGCTTGATGATGCCTCTGTCTGCAGACATGAGTTCTAGTTGTGCCCGTTGGCCATTATTTCTTCTGGCAACAAAGGTTGTTGTCTAATTTTTTATTTTATTTTATTACTAGAACCTTCTTTTCATACATATCATCAACTGATTTGTTTTCATTTCTTTTGTGATGTCATCTCTATGTCAGTTCTCAACTGCAATAAACATGGGTAGAGATTTTGTTGGAACATATGAGCAACTACTTAGAAAAATAGAAAAAGACAAGTACATGTACTCAGCTATTCAAGAATGCTATCACTCTCTGAAGTATATCCTCAATGCCCTTGTTGTCGGTGAACTAGAAAAAAGGTAGATATCTTTTTGGCTTTACCACTATCATTTGGAATTATGAGGTCTTTCTGATCTAATTTTTAGGAGCCAGCATGAACAACCGTCTTATTCTCTTATGTATCATCATTATAATATTTCATGAGTAGTTTTACAGGGTCATTGATGAAGTTTTTTCCGAAGTTGAAAAAAGCATTGAGAGCTGTAGCCTTCTTAAAGATTTTAACTTGCATGAGTTACCTGCTCTTCATGATAAATTGATACTTTTGGTCAAGATGCTGGTAATTACGATGCTCTGGTTCCCTACATTAGTCTTTTTACTTATGCTTCATCATTGATGTGCTTAACATTGTCATATATATTCCTTTTGAAGTTTGAAAATGAGCAAGCTCAGCGAGATGATGTAATTATTGTACTCCAAGATATTCTCGAGTTGTTGATCAAAGATGTCATGAATCACGGGAACAAGTGAGATGGTGTAGCCATATTTTCTCTTAAACTGTATTTCCTTGCGGTACATGACATACTCCATTTTATGCAGAATACTGGACTTAATAAATGGCGCTCAAATTTTTGAGGAGCCTGATGTTGATAAACTCATTCAGTATCCACCAGATTTGTTCACGTCAAATGTTTCTGATCCTGTTATATGTTTCCCATTGACATATGCAAGCACATTGAAGGAAAAGGTGACAAGCTAATTTAATATTATACCAAATATTTATCTACTTTGAACTCATAAACTGACTCATTGTAGATCCAGCGCTTGTTTCTGCTGCTCACTGTAAAAGATACAGCTATGAACATTCCAACTAATTTAGAGGCTCGACGCCGTATTTCGTTCTTTGCAACCTCTCTTTTCATGGATATGCCTGCTGCACCTAAAATTCGAAATATGTTATCTTTCAGGTGATAATAGAAAGCTATTTATTCTTCAAACAAAGAATAATGATGAAACTATTTTGTTTCGTCTGTTTTCTAGTAGTTCCAGTCTATAGGAAGAAGTTACTTGATACTTAATTCATGAATAATGTCAAAGAACATATGCTATATATTCCAGTATACAATATAAGTTAAAACAGTAGAAAGCTTCTATACTTTTAATAAACAACTCACTGATTTTGTTAAATGTTATATCTGTATATATATCTCTTCTAGTGAACAAGCATCCTTCTTGTTGCGACTAGATTGACTCATTTATATGCACAATGCCTTCAGAATATAACTATTTGGTAGTAAATGGAACAGCTAGCACATCCAATTTAGAGATAAGGAAAAATATCCTGAAACGAAATATTATCTAAATTCAATAGGTTGCGGCATGTGTTTGAATTCTCTATTTCTATGAGACCTGACACTTTCAGAAAAGCATAGTTTGAGGATTGTAATAGTAATACTCCGATATCCTATATTGTTGTGAATCTTGATCTTGAATACTAGTTTCTTTCTTTTGTCATTTTAAGCCATGTATCTGTTAATGATATCATAGATGCTAAAGAAGTTAAGCAAAAGTGTTATCTCATGATTAAGTGCTATTTTTAGCTTGCTATTTATTATTTATTTATCGCTTTAAATAAAAGCAGATTAGTTGTGTTAACTCTTAGTTAAGTTCTAAACGACTCCTCTTGAAGATAGTGTTATGACTCCACACTATATGGAAGAGGTAAAATTTTCTGAAGACGAGCTTCATTCAAGTCAAGATGGGGCATCCATTCTTTCCTACATGCAGAAAATATATCCAGGTAAATTGAAGTTAAAAGTATCTGATAATTAAATTCATACAGTTTATGTTCCTCGAATCTGTGGTTCATCGGTTTCTTTTCTATAAAAGATGAATGGAAAAACTTCCTGGAACGATGTGATTCCAGTGCTTCAAATGAAGAAGAGATTAGATATTGGGCATCTTTCCGTGGACAAACACTAAGTCGTACAGGTAAATAAAAGAATCTTTTTTTTAGTGGTGATGAAAATATATAACACAGTTTTCATTTCATTCTTTGGCTTTTTGATATTTCCAGTTAGGGGGATGATGTATTATATGAAGGCATTGAGGTGGCAGGCGTTTTTAGACATGGCTAGTGATCAAGGTTAGTACCTGACTCGTTCATAGTTAATTTGCCATGTTATTCTTCCCTTATGGATCTCTGCCAAAATAAAAACAAACGAACAAAAACACAGAAATCCACCCGAGGTCAATGTCCAGCTGAAATGCATATCGGATTACTAATTTAACAGCAGAAATTTCTTCATAAAATTTGTTTCAATTCATTCATCATCTGGTATTTTGTTTTTAGGAAAGTATTTGATCAATTAAATTCACAAATCATTATTCACTCAATGTTCTATCTTACAACCAGATATCATTGATAGGCGCAATGATGTTGAAAGAGAACACAGTAAGAAAAGTAATCGGCAAACATTGGCAGCCCAGTTAGATGCATTAGTAAATATGAAATTCACGTATGTGATCTCGTGTCAAAAGTATGGAGAACAAAAGGCTTCTGGTGCTCCACATGCCAAAGATATCATTGATTTGATGACAAGGTATCATTTTGGGAATTAAGTAGCTATGAACCTTTTGTATTGTAAATTTCTCATTTATGCATCCTTCCAAATTTGAAGGTATCCATATCTCCGTGTTGCCTATATTGAAGAAAAAGAAGAGATGATAAATAAGATGTCTCGTAAGGTTTATTTTTCAGTTCTCATTAAAGCTGAAAACAACCTTGATCAGGTAATGCTCCACCTCTATATTGGATTGCGTTTTGCCTCATTTTTTTTGTTTAAATTTAAGAGTTATGTCTGCATAGATGCAATAACATAGGAATATGGCAATACCTTTAAGTTTGCCATGTAATGATATTTGAACAGTAAATTTATTTTTCACGTTATATTATTCATTAATGAATAGATCATCATTATTATAGCATATTCAAGTAAATTAAGTAATGAGACAACTTCAACCACCAAATATTATTCATTAAGCAGTCATTGATTAAAATCAAAACTAACATAACTTTGTTGCACAAAATATATTTGGTGGTTGAAGTTGTCTCATTATCATTCTTTCCTTTAAATTAGATAGCCCTATAAAAGCACAAGAGGTACAGTTACATAGATCCAGACCTTGTATTTAAAAACATGACTTTGCAAACCTTTGATTCTCTCACATATAAACATTGTGTGTAAATATTTCCTAGAAAATGTTCTCTAAACTTCATTTCATGTATATGGACCATATTTATTATTTAATTATATATATATATATATATATTAGCTTGTTGTATGGCACTAAGTTTATATTGCCACCAAATTTAGGAAGTTTACCGTATCAAGCTTCCTGGTCCTCCCATCATTGGAGAAGGCAAACCTGAGAACCAAAACCATGCAATAATTTTCACTCGTGGAGAAGCCCTCCAAACAATTGATATGAACCAAGTAAGTTGTCTATCTCTACAAATGACATGCCTTCATTTTCAGCTATTGTTGGAATGAGCTTATAAAATGTTGGGTCAGGACAATTATTTAGAAGAAACTTTTAAAATGAGAAATGTCCTGCAAGAATTTCTTGGACACAATGGAGATCAGCCTCCGACCATCATTGGACTTAGAGAGCACATATTCACTGGAAGGTCTGACAAATTTTATTCTATAATATCCCTTTAAAAAGACTGTCCCCTTCATTCTCTAATATATCTATATGTATTAATTTGAACTTTATCTCAGTGTTTCATCTCTTGCTGGATTCATGTCCTCTCAAGAAACTAGTTTTGTCACCATCGGACAAAGGTTTCTTACAGACCCCCTCAGGTAAAAGATTGCATTTGCATAGATTAAGAATTAGTTCTGTGAATAATTACAAGTGAATGGCTTCCAAAGGTTTTTGCCTTTTCTATTTGGATTCTCTAGGGTCCGTTTTCACTATGGCCACCCAGATCTATTTGATAGGGTGTTTCATCTGACCAGAGGGGGCATAAGCAAAGCATCAAAAACAATCAATTTGAGTGAGGATGTATTTGCGGGTAGGTGCAAGTGGTGTAAACTTAATTGCTTAAATTTTTTAGTGCATTGACAATTTCTATACCATTATACAGGATTTAATTCCACCTTAAGGCAAGGTTATGTTACGTACAAGGAGTACATGCAAGTCGGCAAGGGACGTGATGTGGGCCTAAATCAAATATCAAAGTTTGAAGCAAAAGTAGCAAATGGAAATAGTGAACAAATTCTTAGCAGGGATATTTACCGGCTTGGGCGGCGTTTTGACTTCTTCAGGATGCTTTCTTGTTATTTCACAACAGTTGGATTTTACGTTAATAGCTTAGTAAGTTAACAGTATTTTTTCTCATCAAAGATATTATATAGTTCAAATGTTTCAGATTGTAATCTCCATAAACTTCAAAGTAGAATCAATCGTTGTTGTTGCACTTGAAACAAATACTGGTTTTTGTTTCAATTTTCAAATACCAATCTTTTTCTTTCACTTAGATATTATATTCTGAAGGAAGAATAAGTGTTCTTTTTCCTAGCATAATTCAATCAAATATATGTAGAGGACTAATTTTTCTCTAATTCATGCTTGTGGTTAATAATTCTATCTATGTGTTGACTTACTTTTGCTTGGAATCTTGCAGATTTCAATACTTGGTGTTTATGTATTTCTCTATGGTCAGCTCTATTTGGTTCTTAGCGGAGTTGAGAAGGCACTCATTAATGAAGCACGGATGCAAAATATAAAGTCTTTAGAAACAGCTCTTGCCTCACAATCATTCCTTCAACTTGGACTCCTAACGGGTTTACCGATGTTTATGGAGCTTGGTCTAGAGAAAGGATTTCGTATGGCAGTGAGTGATTTCATCCTCATGCAATTGCAGCTGGCTTCCGTCTTCTTCACATTCTCCCTCGGAACAAAGTCACACTATTTTGGCCGGACGATCCTTCATGGTGGTGCCAAATATAGGCCTACCGGTCGCAAATTTGTGGTTTTCCACTCAAGCTTTTCCGAGAACTACCAATTATATTCACGCAGCCACTTCGTCAAAGGATTTGAGATGCTTTTCCTCTTAACTGTTTATAACATGTTCAGAAGATCATACCAGAGTAGTATGGCTTATCTGTTCGCCACATACTCCATATGGTTCATGACTTTTACTTGGCTGTTTGCTCCATTTCTGTTCAATCCTTCTGGATTTGCGTGGCATAAGACTGTTGAAGACTGGAAAGACTGGAACAAGTGGATGAATAATCAAGGGGGGATCGGTGTGCAACCTGATAAAAGTTGGGAGTCATGGTGGAATGAAGAGCAAGCGCATCTTAGGCATTCTGGACTGACTTCTCAGATACTTGAAATGTTACTCTCACTAAGGTTCTTCATTTATCAATACGGTCTAGTTTATCACCTTGACATAGCCCAAGAAAACAAAAACTTCCTCGTCTATGTGCTCTCATGGGTTGTGATTGTCGCTATCTTCTTACTAGTCAAGGTACATTGCGCATTCAATATCATTTATTTAATATTGTGTTTGTTTTATCAACAGATTTTTTGATGATTTTATTTTTGATCATGCTACAGGCAGTCAGTAAGGGGCGTGAACGGCTGAGCACACGTTTCCATCTCCTGTTCAGGCTTTTCAAAGTTCTTATATTCCTCAGCATTCTAACTTGCATCATCACTCTTTCAAACATTTGCAAGCTCTCTTTGACGGATTTACTCATTTGTTGTCTTGCATTCATTCCCACTGGTTGGGGATTGTTGCTGGTAGGTTTTATTAGATGCAAACCCGAATACATATTATTTTTGCTTTTTATTTCACCTAGTCTAAAACTCGGTTGATGCATAGTATTCTATTTTAGATACAAATCAATTAATCAAGCTCTTATTCCTTGTTAGATACAAACCCGACACATACTATCTGGGCTTGATTTAACCTAAAATTTTAAGTTTATAGGATGAGAAACTTGATATGATGTGAATTTATGAATTATCAACGTATCAATGTCTTTTTCTGATTATTGTTTTCAATTTATGTTTTTCAGATTTCACAAGTCTTGAGGTTCAAATTAGAACAGTACTGGATATGGGAGTCAATCCAAGTGATTGCTCAAGCCTATGACTATGTGATGGGCAGTTTGATTTTCGCACCAGTAGCAGCATTGTCATGGATGCCGGTCATATCAGCAATACAAACTCGTGTTCTTTTCAACCAGGCATTTAATCGACAACTGCAGATACAACCAATTCTTGCTTGGAAAAGTAAGAAAAAGTAGTTTGTTGCATTTTTCCACACAAGGAATGAATGAATCATCATATTGATGATTTTGTTCTCATATTACAACAGGGGTGTAGTCCTTTTAACAAGAAGTGAGTTATGTGGAACTATTATCTCTTATTGCATTTAAAATAAAATTAGGTTTTGAGTTCTGTACTCTGTTTATTATAATCTACTACTGTGAGTTTGAAGTTATATATTTTGAGATTTATTCCAATTTGCATCTCTAATAATTCATTTTATCAAATGATGGTTACCTATTAAACTGACATTTCATCTATGGATCTTGTGGAGAATGCAAAGATAAAATTATCAAAATGTAAATCTTTTTAAATTTTTTAGTCAAAAGTTTATAAGTCTAATTTATTTTAATATAATCCAAAATGAATGTTTATAACGATTTTGTCTTTACGTGGTTCACTTGTATCACTATATAACATTAGCTTGATACATTGTGTCAAATGGGCTGGACCGGCAGTGGCCTGGGCATAACACGGCCTACCTAGAAGCTGTGCTGGGCATTAGGGCTTGCCAGAGAGCTGGTCTAGCAGGGTGGGCAGCCCATACCGGGCAAGCCCATGCGATATCAGCCTCGGCCGACTACCTCTCATTTTTTTAATTAACCAACATTAGAAAACCCAATATATATATATATATATATTAATAATAGGAAAAAAGATCTACAAACACAAATAAGTATATAAAATTATTTAAATAGAAAAAAATAGGCATTCTGTTATGTTGCTATATGAAAATTCTCATATGGCTTTTCATAAATGAGGCATATGTCTGTTATTAATCACTAACTAATAAGCATAATTGCTGACAATTATTTGAAATTGTTGAAAATTCGGCAAACACAAAACTTATGATTTATTTAAAAAAAAAAAAAATGGATGGCTCCTTCATATAGGAAAAATCACTAAATATCCTTAAATTTTGTTAACATTACATGAAGTAATAAGTAATAACAAATAAATTGGATAAAATATTGTATAATAAAATGATGTAGTAAAAAACTCCAAAACATTTTAATTTATTTGAAAATTTTAAAAAATAAATCACATAAATTTGTTAAAACATTTCTAACCTTAAATCCTCATTTGAAAGCTTTAAGCCTTGAGGTCTTAAAATTTGAAGTTTGAACAATTGAACCTTTATTTGAAGCTTTTAGCCTTAAATTCTTCTTTCTATCTCCAATGAATTTTTAGCTGATGTGTGCCCTCCCTGGTATCACTATCAATTTTACATTTTTCTTGTTCTGTAGTTTTATTTTCATCGAGCTATTTCTACAAACATATAAACTTTTGCACCATTCTTGTTAGAGCTGAAGCTTTATAATTGGTATTATTTGACACGTGTAAAGGCTGACGTGACAAACAAAGTGACAAAGATAATGACATGGCAAAGACACATAATGATGTGACAAGAAATGACAATGAAGAAATGACAATGAAGATCATGGTAGGAGCTTATGATTGAAGGATCTCTCTCTCAATGAACTATGTGGAGAAAATCTATTGAAGGAGTCTATCTTTAGAAAGAGCATCAAGGTGAAAGTATTTATCTTGAAGAGCAAGTTAATCTTAGATATGATTTAATCTATCTTTGGTAAGGTCCAAGATGATGAAATTTATCTTTAGTAAACTCTTTTCATGAGAGATTTATTTCTTGAAGACCGTGTTAAGGATATTCTAAAGAGAGGAATAATCTATTATTGGCCAGTATGAAGATCATCACTTGGAGCTTAATTTGGTATGAAGCTATTTGGAGATACAAACTAAGAAAGGCAAGGGCAAGCCAACTTGATTCTTAAGACCATAACTAGAAATGCAATTTGAAGAAATGATCCAAAGCTAATTATGGGTCAGAATTATTTGAAGTCACAAGCTATTCAAGGGCACAAGCTAACTTTGGTAAGTGCATAGATTTGGAAAAAGATTGATGACCCAAGCTTGGATGAATGAAGATAATGCTTGGAAGATCTTGAAGAGCTAAACTTGAATGAAAGGAGATCAAGTTTAGTCACAAGATATTGAAGACCAAACTTGGATGAATGAAGATCAAGTTTGAAGATTGTGAAGACCAAACTTGGATGAATGGAGATCAAGTTTGAAGATTGTGAAGACCAAACTTGGATGAATGGAGATCAAGTTTGAAAAGAAGATTGTGGAGATCTTTGGAGACCATCTTTGATGATATGGAGACGTGCCTTGGTGGGTGCGACCCTCAGAGAGGGACCTGTTGGTATGACGTGAGAAAAGAGGCTAATTGCTGGTAGCAGGAGCTCTGGAAGAGTTAACTATATTAATACGAACTGGAGAAACCGAGAGGGTTGAAGGTGTCACAGCTCATGTTGCAACTAGGGCTGGAACTTAGTCAGGATCAGTAGGTGGGCCGCATTGCAAGTTCGGCTGCAATAGGAGTTACAACGTCTAACTTTGGAAGATATCCAAGTTAGGAAGCCACGGAGAGTTGACAAGATCCCCTTGCGTATATCCCGCAAGTGCACGGGTTTGTCGAAGTAATAATCCCGGATGAGCGGGTATCGTATCCACAGGGAGTAGGGAATAAAAACACTTAATTCGCTTCTTAGCTATGTGAAAGATGAATAGTGATATGTGTGACAATGATTCAATTCTCAAAAGTAAAACCAACAAGTAAGAGAGCACAAGTAAAGGAGAAGGTAAGATAATCAATAAAGATGGGGTACCCGGATAATGCTTCACCTAGGACAATCATTTCAAGTGTAAGAACCCTCTATTATACTTCCTAATCAATGCAAGTGAGTCGTGGAAATCCTTAATTACATAGTCCCAAATCTAAGGTCAACTATGCCTAACACTATACATGTCCCGGAGGAGAGATTGAATAACCTCTCAACCTCACACTCACATAGAATTGCAATAAGTTCTAGGGATTCCAAGTGATAAATCTCTTCTTAATTGTAGACCTAACACTTTGGTCCAGGTGGAAGGTCCCTAACCACAATTAAGCCCTAGGTACTAAGATCACTTCTGCGCTTAACTCCGTTGCACCCGCAACTAAGCCCCAGCGGAAGGTCATCCCTTAGACCACTCTATTGTGGCCGCAAAGAACTCGAGGAACAGAGGTAGAATCTAACACATTGGAGGGGAAAGGGGATGCTCCTATACCTCTCGACTTACCCTCTCAACCCTCTCCAACCTAGCTTTGTCTAACACTTGTGGTGTGCCACTTACTCACAAGGTTACCAACAAGAACTCTTAACCCTAGTGTCACTCTAGGGGAGTATTCACACAATCAAGCATTCAAGGTTGGAACTCACAATAAACATCAATTAATTGAAAGCATAATAAAGAGATTCAAAGAAATGAATACATCCTAGAGTTCACAAATACCCAAGTACCCACTAGGGGTTTAGCTCTCCATGGAGCTAAGTACAATCAAAGAAATAGAATGTAAAAGCAATGAATCCATAGAAAACCCCCTCGATAGTTGTGTCGATGGTCTTGTGGAAAGTCCTCTACTCGTCGTCCAAAGATCCCCTTGTCCGGTATAGGATATGCCTCGACGGAAGCTCCCCTACCAACCTTCTTCCAAAGAGATGACGATGTCGGAGCCGTAGAACCTCTCCAAAACCCTAGCCAATACCTCTCAAAACCTTATCCGAAGCCCTCTCTCAAGTTGGGGAAAAGATGGAGAAAAAAATGCTGAAATCGGAGCTGAATCGGCTTTAAATAGGGCTGGAATCGGGGATCCACACGCCCCTGTGGATGCCCCTGTGGATTTTTCACACGGGCGTGTGGAAATTCCACACGCTCGTGTGGATTCTTTATTCTGCAGCTTTCTCGGCCAGTTGTGAACAGTGATGCTACAGTACTTTGATACAGTGTTGCTACATTGCTCTGCTACATTATCCGGCCTGAAATACTTCCCGAATCCATACTTTCATCGAGGTAACGCAAACAGGCACATGTTCACTTCGTGGATAGCTTTGCTTCTTCAATGATGGAAAAGTTGGTGGAGATCTTGTTCTATATGCATAAGTCGGAATGCTTGAGTATGATTGCCCTTGTGCCCCTCCAAATAGTTGTGCTAACTCAAATACGAGGAGGTTGGCACACACTCTAGCATCTCACACCCGACCTTTGTCTTCGCGTTTGAACCTTAGCAAGATTTCCTCCAAAATCGGTGCATTATGATCCACATTGGCTTCTTTCCTTCATAATCGGCTTCACAACCCTACCTGCATAAAAGTAACATAAAAAGACACATATTAGTGTAAAAACCCGAGAAAGGTAATGCTTAACATAAAGAAAAATGCTTCGCATTCATATCGCACAAGCACTTATCAAGAGTCTAAAAGAGGAAGCTATTTTGGGATGTAGAGACGTCTATATAAGATACACTGCTTTGAGATTTATGATGAGCAACAAGTAAAATATCCTTGTGTGTGGGTTGAGGAGAGTGGGCATCGGGCAATCTAGAGAGGGTTATTCTTTGTTATTGTGTCAGTGAGAGTGAGTGTTGTACTTTTTATTCTTCATTTCTTTTAGTGGATTATTTTCTCCGGGCTTTGCCCCCTAGGTAACTAATTCATACATCTCCTCTCTCTTGTATGTTTGAGTTTACATTGAGTGTGTGTGCGCATGCTTACATGAGTGATTGAGAGAAAAATCAACACACTACTACCCCTCCAGAACTAATAATTCTCATATCTAGTATCCCATTATCTATTCTAAAATAAAACTCTAATACTACTATTTACATGGATAAAGTTTAGATCACATGCTATAGCTAACAATGAAGTAGTTACACTCTTGTGTGTTTCCACAATGTGAAAATATTAAAATTATTAAATTCTATGGAAGTGAGAATATTATCAAAATTATTACTTGAATAAAGATTTAACTCATGAAAAGAGCTGGAACCAATAGTGGCAAAAGAAAAAAAAAATGCACAAGTAGTGAATTTTCCAGTTAGTCAAAAATAATTCCCACCAAGAACATTGGCTGACCAACTGCTCTCACACAACCATCAACTTTAAAATCCACTTAATTCATTTGTTGCTTGCTTAAACAATGGATTACAAATCAGCATGAACCCATTTTCAAAAGTAAAAAATGGTGGGTAGAACTCTCTCTCTCTCTCTCATGCTAATAAATAGAGAAGGATGAAGCTCATTTGTTCATAACTTAAAGTGAATGACAGCGTGAAAGTGAAGAAGTGGGAGAAAAAATAAAGTGAGAAAAATATTGTTTAGAGTTAGTATATTCTTCTAGTATAAGAGAGAATGCTGGTTTTCTCTTTATTATTAGAGAGAGCTTGTAACTCTTAAAATTTTTTCATTTAGTAAATTCTTCTATTCTTGCCCATTCTTTTTACCCTAATTATTTTGGTGTTTCCCACGTAATATATGTGTGTCATTCATTTTTATCATTATTTTTCATTTCATTTCATTTTTTTTTGTGGCCCTGCTCTATTCGGTCCTACATTTTATAACAAGTGGTATTAGAGCTAAATTTTAGGTGTATATATCTACTTTATCATATGCTATGTGGTTGCCACTATAAATGGATCCTCCACATCAAAAAATAACTTAGATTATTATTAATCCATTAATAGAATTGATTACTGCTCTTGAAACAATTTGTAATACAAGCAATAGCGGTAAAATATGAGATTGAAAAATTTAGTGGGAATAATTCTCACTGTAGAAGCTGAAGATTAAGGCAATCCTGAGGAAGCACAACTGCTTGGCAGCTATCAGTGAAGGTCAGCTGAGGTCAAAGACGATAAGTGGAATGAGATGGAAGGAACGCTATTGCAAATCTTTATCTGGCGCGTGCTGATGGAGTTTTATTAAGAATAACAAAGAAGAAGATGGCGAAGGAGATATAGGATCACCTCACTAAATTGTACGAGGCCAATTCACTCCACAAATAATATTTTCCTCAAGAGGAAACTTTATACTTTGCTTATGGCAAAATCCACTTCAGTGATGGAGCACCTGAACACACTGAATACTCTATTTTCCCAACTTACATCATTGGGATATACAATAGAGTCAGGTGAATGTGTGGAAATTCTAATCAAGAGTCTACCAAATTTATATGATCAATTTGTTATCAACTTAACAAAGAATATCCCCATAGACATTCTAGTCTTCGACAATATTGTAGTTGTTGTTCTGGAATAAAAAAAGAAGAAGATAGTTTAGCAAGTTCACAAGTGGAGGCCTTGACAATAACGAGAGAAAGACCAATAAAATGTGGCCCAGTGGGAGTTATAGTCATGGTAGATCAAAGTCAAGGAGTAAGAAGACTTTCAAGTGCTGCTTCTGTGGCAAGAAAGGTTACTTGAAAAAAGATTGTTAGAGTCAAGAAAGATTCCAATTATCAAGGGAATGGTGCAAACACTTCAGATGATGGAGATGCCATGGTATATGAAGCAGCAATGACAACAGGTAAAAGATTTACAGATGTATGGCTTCTTAATTTAGTAGTCACTCTTGACATGACCTCCTAGAGAAAAAGGTTCCATCGTTGTGAACCTATCTCCGGGGGATCTGTGTACAGCTGTAATGATCAAGCCTTGAAGATCGTTAGCATTGGCATCATTAAACTAAAGATGTATGATGGCCCGATTTGGGCTATACAAAAAGTCTGATATGTGGAGGGCCTGTAGAAGAACTTATTGTCTATAGGACAACTTGATGATCTTGGTTGCAAAATTGAAGTCTTGAACATGATCATGAAGGTAATTCGAGGAGTGTATGTATGTATAAAGGGAGACAAGATAGCTACAAATTTATGCATGCTAAAGGGAGAAACTTTGCAAAAAGGAGAAGCTTCAGTTGGCACAAGTAGTCTAAGTGAAAGATGTACAATGACATGGCACAGGAAACTTGGACACATGTTAGAGCAAGGAATGAAGATTCTTGTAGTGATAAATCTACTTTCAAGGTCTCACAAAGCTAACACTACCTTTTGTGAACATTGCATTGTGAGCAAGCAACATCAATTGAAGTTCAACACATCTAATTCTAAAATTAGTTCTTTCTAATGTGTGATAAGCACTAGTTACTTCCTTGGGGCAGGCAGGGGGGAGGGAGCAAATTACTTTATGTCAGTTATTGATGACTATTCTAGAAGATGTTGGGTATTTCTATCAAGAGTAAGACAGACATGTTTCAAGTCTTCAAATTTTACAAAGCGTGGATGGAACTTGAATCTAGTTAGAAGATCAAGTGCCTAAGGACAGATAATAAAGGAAAATACATTGCCAAAGAATTTGATGAATTTTGCAAGCAAGAAGGCATCAAAAGGTAGCTTATTACAACATACATTCCTTAACAAAATAGACTGGTAGAGCGGATGAACATGACTCTGTTAGAAAGAACAAAAGCAATGATGGGAGTTGCAGGACTAAATAAAGAGTTTTGGGTAGAAGCAATCAACACCGCCTGTTATGTGGTGAATCAGACTCTATCAACTACAATCGAGTTAAAGATACCGATAGAGATGTAGACTGGTAAACTAGTTGACAATTCAATCCTTAATATATTTGGAAGTCTTGTATATGTAATATATAATACCCAAGTAACTACAAATCTGGATCCAAAATCTAGAAAATGTATATTCATAGGATATGCTGATAGAGCTAAGGGGTATTGCCTGTGGGATTTCGTTGCCCTTAAGATTGTAATCAACAGGGATGTTATCTTCATAGAAGATAAAAAACAAGAGAAATTAGATGGTGAAAGCACTTCAAAATAAAGCGCAGAGACTACGATAGTAGAGGTAGAAAAAGGAGCTGAAGCTATACTAGAGCACGAGGTACAAGAGCTAGCTGAATCCGAAGTTCCAGAAGGTTAGTGGTCAACTCGTATAAGAAAGACACCAATTTGGCATGCTGACTATATTTTGGAGGACAATATTGCATACTGTCTTCTAATTGAAGATGGAGAACCATCAACTCTTCAAGAAACACTGAACAATTTAGATGCATCTTAATGGATGGAAGCAATGCAAGAAGAAATAGAAGCTCTTCATAAAAATAGGACATGGGAACTAGTGTTATTACCACAAGGGCGAAAGCCTATTGGCAACAAATGGGTCTACAAGATCAAGTGTAATAGTGATGATCAAGTAGATTTTTATTATGCTAGATTGGTGGTGAAAGGATATGCTTAGAAGGTAGGAATTGATTTCAACAAAATATTTTCACCTGTGGTTTGACTCACAACAGTCCGAGTTGTTTTGGCGATGTGTGCTACATTTAACTTACAGCTTGAGCAATTAGATATCAAAACTGCATTTCTTCATGGAGATCTTGATGAAAAGATTTACATGCTCCAATAAGAGGAATTTGAAGTAAAAGGTAAAGAAACCTTTGATTGTAGGTTGAACAAATCTTTGTACGGTCTAAAAATAAACACCAAGATGTTGGTACAAAAGATTTGATTCCTTTATCATAAGTCTTGGATACAGCAGACTCAATTCTGATCCTTGTGCATATATTAAGAGGTTTGAAGAAAAAGATTTTGCCTTGTTGTTGTTGTTGTATGTTGACGACATATTTGTAGCAGGACCTAACAAAGATCAGATCAAGGAGTTGAAGGCACAATTGGCTAAGGAGTTTGAAATGAAGGATTTGAGACCAGCAAACAAGATTCTAGGGATGCAAATTCATCGAGACAGAGATAATAGGAAGATTTGGCGTTCTCAGAAGAATTATTTGAAGAATATCTTACGACACTTCAACATACAAGATTGTAAGCCAATTTCTACCCCACTTTCTATTAATTTCAAGTTATCCTCAAGTATGTGTCCTAGTAGTGAAGAAGAGATGATGGAGATGTCTTGAGTACCGTATGAAGCAGTAGTAGGAAGCCTAATGTTTGCTATGATCTGTATAAGACCACACATTACACATGCAGTGGGAGTAGTAAGTTGGTACATGGAAAATCCTAGTCGAGAGCATTGGAATGTTGTTAAGAGGATTCTCACATAGGTAAAGGGAATCTTAGATGTTGCATCATGTTATGGGGAATCAGAGTTTTTTGTTAGTGGATATGTTGATGCTGATTATGTAGATGATCTTGATAAAAACAAATCTATTACTGGATATGTGTTCACACTAGCAAGAAGAGTTGTGAGCTGGGTTTCAAAAATGCAGTCAGTTGTGACTACATCAACGATAGAAGCAATGCATTTGGTAGCTACACAAGCTAGTAAAGAAGAAGTGTGTTTGAAGATAGTGTTGGAAGAACTTGAGCACAAATAAAAGAACATTACTCTACATTGTGATAATCAGAGCGGTTTGAATCTTGCAAGAAATCCTTTATTTCATTCAAAGATAAAACATATCAAAGTTTAGTACAACTTCGTTTGTGAGAAAGTGGAAGAAGGAACAATGGACATGCAAAAAATTCATACCAAGGGTAACCTAGCAGACTTCATGACAAAAGCAATCAATGCTGACAAATTCATATGGTGTTGATCCTCTTGTGGCCTGACAGAGACGTAAGCAACATCGAGTGGCAAGGTAGAAAGAATGGTGTGAAGATCTGATTGCATTTTAATCAAATCTTCAAGTGGGAGAATTGCTAGTTAAAAACAATTCCCACAAAAAACATTGGCACATCAACTCCTCTCACAAAACCATCAGCTTTAAAATCCACTTAATCCATCTGCTGCTTACTTAAATAATGGATTACAAATCGGTATGCACCCATTTTCAAAAGTCAAAAATGGTGGCGGGAACTCTTACTCTCATGCTTATAAATAGAGAAGGATGAAGCTCATTCGTTCACTACTTAAGTGAATGAGAGTGTGAGAGTGAAGAAGTGGGGGGAAAAATAAAGTGAGGAAAATATTGTTGAGAGCTAGTATATTCTTCTTGTGTAAGAGAGAGTGCTAGTTTTCTCCTTATTATTAGAGAGAGTTTATAACTCTTAAAACTTTCCCACTTAGTAAATTGTTTTATCCTTGCTCGTGATTTTTTACTATAATTATTCATGGGGTTTCTGCGTAATATCTGTGTGTCATTTATTTTTAGCATTATTTATTATTTTTTTGTGACCCTGCTCTATTTGGTCCTACATTTTATAATATTTCCTTCTAATCATATTTACAACCTGTGTTGTAAATTTATATTTTGATGATGAAGAGCTATCTTTAACATGTGTAGTTAAATTAGTTTCTCTTCTGCTACCATATATCCTATTATATTCATCCTAAATTTCCGAAAGTAAAGAGTAATAATTATCTCTGCAACATAATGATCAAGACCCCTGATTTTATTATAAGAATCAGGTACACCAAAAGGTGTCATGGTTTAAAATGTGGATTAAAACCATTGGTAAAACAAGAAAAGGCTTAATTTTTTACAAAAATATTTTTTAAATTTTAATTCCATAGAGGTAACAATGGAGCAAAAGTAGAATAATATCTGTACTTTGAAAAAAAAACTCACTAATAAACTACAAATGATTAATTGTTATAGAAGAAATGGCATAATAAAATACTCAAACACATTAATTGAACCATAAAAAATTTCCAAAAATCCTTTGTGATATTAGCAACTTCCTAATCATGAATAGTAATTTCATCTTTGAAATTACATCCCTATAATCGTACTGTCGTAAGCACAATCTAACATTTCAAAAGTTGAATTCCACTTATGCCCAACATCAACAATAAATTTTTAAAATTTGTCCTCCTTTGAATGCAAAATCTTTTGAACTCTTGTCTATGGTGTCTTGAATTTCAATTTAGTAAAATAGAATATCTAATTTTTTCCAAGATGTATTTCAATTATTTTTAAACCATCGTTAGTACATTCATTCAAAATATAATGTGTGCAATGAACATGAAAATATTTTTGGTAAATGTGGGGTATAATTGAAATTTTAAAATCATAATGGCACTATTATTTGCAGAAACATTATCAAATGTGATTGAAAATATAATTTTTTTTTCAATTTTATACTCAAAATAAACAACAATATTACCTACAACATTGGTATTTTAATTCAATAAAACTTAAAATACTCTTTTGTAAAGTCCAAGTGTGATTAATAAAATGAGTGATAACACAAAATAACTAGTTCTTTGTTGAGAAGTCCAACTAATGGAAGTAAGAGCAATTTTAGAAGGAATATTAGATAATTCGTTAATTCATTTTTTTTATACTCAAGACAATTTTTTCACATAATATTACAAGAAACTTTTTGAAAAAAAGAATTAAAACCGTGAATAAGCATTTTCCCAAATGCAGAACTTTTAGGTAATAAAAATATGTTCATCTTGGATAATAAATTTCACCATTTCTCTTCTTCCATTTTCATCAGAAAAAACAAAATTTTCAATCCCAAACCAAATAACTGATTTGTGCATGGATGGGATTAATTTGGCTTGTGGCATGCTTGTTAGCATGCTGCTTCATGTGCCACGTTACAAATGACACAAGAACATTTATTTGGAAACTTAATAATATAAAAAAATTTCTAAACCCCCAGAATTGTTTTTCTTGAGCTTTGCCTAATTTGGTTGGCCCTATTACTTGATAATCCTATATCAGGGGAATTAGCAATAGGTTCTGTTACAAATTAGCAAAATTTGAGGGCAACTGCTTATGAATAATTGAAGTAGATTGAATAAAGCCCAATTTTTTTCAAAAGCAGTTGAGTTTATTTATTTAATTATTTTAAGATCTTAGCGCCGGAAGTAAAAAGCTTCAAATCTTCAACTTGAACAAAATAGGAATTAAGAATTAGGATTTTGGGCTAGGATGCTAGAGAATTAGAGAAAGAACAGAAGAGAAAATTGTTTGGTGTGAGAGACATGGTTAGGGTTTTGCAAGCATTTATAGATTTTTTTTAAATATTATATTCTCAAAATATTCCGATAAACCAACCATTTATAGTTACTGGAAGGGATAAATGTGTCAATTTATGTGTTTAAAATGAAAAAAAACCAAAAATAGGCTAATTAGGGCCTGGAGTCCTTTGCTGGTTGTACTTAGCAAGGCTTGCAAGCCCGAGCCAGCACAATTGGCCGTGGGCCATAGAGCCCTTACCTTGCATAGCCCACCTCATGGTAGGTGACACGGGGCTTGTCGGCGTGGCAACCTTCAAGACTCCTCCGTGCGGCACTTGTGCGCACTCACAAGTCAGCCTGCTCTCGTTGGTGCAAAAAACCTACACCAGCCCAAGGACACGCACACAAAGTAAAGCAAGACACAAGGATAAGAGAGAAAAGCTTAAAACTCTCTATTGATGAATGTAAGCTATTACAACCACCCAAGACACTCTCCTCCTAGGAGCACTCCGGGCTCCTAGTGTTACAAGAGAAACTCTCTCAAGTGAGGAGAGGAGATGAGAATGAGAAATGGAGGATGTGAGGATGATCATCCAAGGAGAGGAAGGTCCCTTTATATAGCCAAAGAAAGGCATCTTGGCCAAGGGGAAAGAGACGGCCGCATTCCCATGAATTCCATGGCCGAAGGGAAGAAGACGAAACATGTTCCCCATCCAATGGCTAAAGTCCGAATAGCCGGGGTTCGTCGTCACTATGTGTTTCCCACTCTTGTCTTTCATCTGTCCGCAGAGCCACATAATTGCTGCGCATCCGCCCCGGATGTCTCGATAAACGCCCATGCTGATTGAGAGACAGTCTCCGCCCGTACGCGTATGCCTATACGGATGATGATCGATATTCTCCATGTCTTGGTAGTTGAGCGGGTCGCTACTCCGCTCTCGGTCACGAAACCAGATCATGCCCGAGTAAAATATCCGACCGCATGCGACGTCGTTTGCAAAAAGCGGTCTAAGGGAATGGAATAACCACTCCCGGCTTCTCTTGGCCCTGTCACTCCCGCGCCAAGGGTGTGACGCCCAAAAGCCCTGTAACAGTAGGCCATATCTGGTCTGATTAGCAGAGTCATTTGACACCTCTAATAGTACCAATAAAAAAACATATTAAAAAATGAATAAGAAGAACAAGAAAATACGAAAGAGCAACAAAAAAAAAATGTTATGAGCACTACAAAAATAATGGATGCATACTGTAGTAATCGACGATACTATAGCATGCGACAATTGTGTAGATATAAGCAGCATTTAGCAACCATCTATATTTTACTGTAGTAGATGTCAGCACTGTTACTATTTCACCTACTAATGTATTTTTAATTATTGGTTGGAATTAATCTTAACCGTTCATTCATCTCCTGAATGCCTATAAATATCCGTTTTATGTTGTAAATGAGATACAAAAAGAAGGGATAGAAAAGAAGGAAGAAGAAGAGATGAAGTATAATCCAGGATATTTGGTATATATCCTTCCTCTTTATTCTTGTATTATTTATATTCTCTTTATACTTATAATATTCTCATCAATATATATATATATATATATATATATATATATTGAGGATGAATTATTAACAACATATACAATACGTTATCAGCAAGAATCCGTTTATAATCTTATTCTACAGTTCCATTTATCTTTTATCAAACGTTTTTCAATTTTTTTTTAATCTTTCTTCTAATCACATATTATATTTTCTAGATATCGATTTTAATGGCAAATATTGCAAAAAGAGAATTCAAGGCTCTCCACATTTAAGGGAACAATTATATATCATGGAGCCTAGATGAATTTAAAAGCAAGGAATTTGGGCAAAACCATTGAGGCTAATAATAATGAGCCCAATTATAATAAGACAAAACCTTTAATATTTATAAGGTGTCACCTTGATGATGGCCTGAAAAATGAATATTTGACAATTGAGGATTCACAAGAATTGTGGTTATCCTTGAAAGAGAGATTTAAACATCTCAGAATGATCTACTTGCCCAAAGCACACAATGATTAGTCGAACCTCAGGTTCCAAGATTTTAAAAGCATGCAAAAAATATAATTATGAGCTATTTAAAATAGTTTCGGTGCTACGTCTCTATGGAGAAATAGTGATAGAAAGAATGATGCTTGAGAAAACATTCACAACATTTCATGCACAAAATGTTATATTACAACAACAATATAGAGAAAAGAATTTTACAAAATTCTCTGAATTGATTTCTTGTCTCCTTGATCGAAACAATGAATTGTTGATGCAGAAATTAATTATGGGTAAAGAAGATGGCATGGTGTGGTTGCAGTAATGGTTACAAAAACCGTGGTGAACGAGGATATTATGGTGCTCTAGGACGACGCGGTCATGATGGGAGCCAAGATTATATTGGACCATGCGATAGTAAAGTCGATGTACATCAACAAAAGCAACAACGCCATAACATGAAATTAAAGACAAAAAAAGGGATACATGCTATCGTTGAGGCAAATTTTGCTGACAACCCTGTAGTTAATCCAATTGAGGATAATTATAATAATGATTTGAATGAAACTTAAAATACATATTTAGATGTATCAGATTTTCTGTTAGACTATGTTTGTAATATACCTTTACCATATGTTTCATCTATTATAATTAAGTTTTCTTTTGTTTTGTTAGAAAATATGGCTGATGATGAATGCGTTATTTATTTTTGGACAACGCATATTATTTTGATAAGAAAAATATATTTTATCTCCTTATCAATTAGAAATTCATGTATAGCCACAATAGCAGGGTCATCAGACCTGATTAAAGGTTCTGAAGACATAGCATTAATGTTACCAAATGAGACATCCTTGCGGATGAAAAATGCTCTCTATTTTCTTAAGTCTAGGAAAAACCTTCTGAGTTTTAAAGATATCTACGTCCCAATGGATATCATTTAGAGACGATTGATAATGAAAGAAAATGATATCTTTATATTACATAAGTTATTTCATGCCAAAAACGTGTACATGAAAGTTTTCCTTGCATATCTTCAGGATTATATTTTACACGTATTAAAGTGATTAAATCACATACAGTCTTAACCGGGAAGGTTAATGACCCGAAGATATTTAAAATATGACATGAAAGACTTAGACATCCAGGTACAATTATGATGCATCAGATTATTACGAGCTCTCATGGACACCCTCTGAAAGATTATAATATCCTAATTACAAATAATGAATATGCATAGTCAGCATGCTCAATGAGAAAGCTGAAAATCAAACCTTCGACAACTAAGGTAAGTAGTGAATCTCCTAAATTTTTAAAAAGAATACAAGAAGATATATGTGGACCATTACATCCATCATGCGGACCATTTAGGTATTTTATGGGTTTAATTGATGCATCGACTAGATGCTCCTGTGCTCCACTTCTGTCTACAAGAAATGTAGTTTTCACAAGGTCAATGGCACAAATTATCAAGCTTAAAGTACAATTTCCAAATTATCCTATAAAGATAATTCGTCTTGATAATCCTGATGAATTTACATCAAAATCATTTTATGATTATTGCATGCCAGTTGGAATACATGTTGAGCATTCAGGAACTCATGTACATATCCAAAATGGGTTAGAGAAGTCATTAATTAAAAGACTCCAAATTATTGCTAGTCCAATATTATTAAGAATGAAATTACCTACAAGTGTGTGGGGTCATGCTATTTTGTATGCTGCGGCTTTAATACGGATCTGACCCATTGCATGTAATTCATATTCACTACACCAACTTGTTATGTGTAAAGAGCCTAATATTTCACATATAAAAATATTTGGTTGTACAGTATATGTGCCAATAGCACCACCAATCGTACAAAAATGGGTCCACAATGTAGACTTTGTATATATATATTGTTTATGACTCTCCCTCAATTATACGATATTTAGAGCCATTAATAGGGGATGTATTTACTGCAAGATTTGCAGATTGCCATTTTGATGAATCTACCTTCCCTTCATTAGAGGGAGAAAATGATTACTCATGATGAGCCGAAAAAAATTGATTGAAATGCATCAGGATTACATACATATGATCTTCTCGCCAATGAATGTGAACTTGAAGTTGAAGGGATCATTGAATTGCAAAATATTGCAAATGAAGTACCTGATGCATTTACTGATACCGAAAGAGTTTTTAAGTCATATATACTAGTTGCCAATGCTCCTGCAAGAATTGAGATTCATAAGACCCTATTGAAAGAAAAACAAGTAGAAAACAAACAATGACAAAAAACGTGGAAGACCAATAGGCGCCAAAGATTCAACTCCTAGAAAAAAAATAAAAAATAATGAGATTACAAGATACAAAGAAAGACTGGTTGCTCAAGGTTTTTCTCAAATGCCTGGTGTTGATTTTGAAGAGACATATTCTGCTGTAATGGTTGGAATTACTTTTCAATTTTTGATTTCCATGGCAACAAGTAATTAATTAGATATATGGTTGATGGATGTTGTCATAACATATCTATATAGATTACTTGAAAATGACATATATATTTATATATGAAAATCCCTGAAGGATATAAAATAATAGACATTACAAATCAACAACATTTAAAGTCTATTAAATTACAGAGATCTCTTTATGGGTTAAAACAATCTGGATGGATGTGGTATACCCATATCAGTAAATAACTTATAAAAGAAGGATACCAAAATGATAATATATGTGCATGTGTATTTATTAAAAGTTCTACTAATAGTTTGTTGTGATAATAGTATATGTGGATGATTTAAATCTTGTAGGCACTCATGAAATTGCAATTGCAGCATTATATCTAAGGAAAGAATTTGAAAAGAAGAATCTAGGGGAAGAAAAGATTTTGTCTTGGTATATAAATGGAGCATTTACCTTTTGGAATATTTGTCCATTAGCCATCCTATATAGAAAATGTGCCAAAGAGATTTAATATGGAGAAGGCTTATCCATTGAGTACTCCAATGGTTGTCTAGGGACTTGATGTTTAGAAAGATCTATTTCGTCCACCTGAAGAAGATGAGGTATCCTTGGTCGAGAAACCCCGTATCTAAGTGCAATTGGTGCATTAATGTACCTTACAGTAAATCTCCTAACAAGATACAGCTTTTTAAAGACATAAAGACACTAGAAAGGAATAAAGGATGAGCTACATTATTTACGAGGAACTACAGATATGAGATTATTTTATCCACAAGAATCTTCATTCAATCTCACAGGTTTCGAGATGCCGGGTACCTATCTGATCCTCACGAAGGATGATCTCAAACTGGATATATATTCTCTTACAATGGCACGACTATCTCATCGTGTTCTATAAAACAAACTCTTATAGCTACTTCATCAAATCATTCTAAAATCCTAGCTCTTCATGAAGCAAGTCGCGAATGCTAGTGGTAGTGATCTATGATTGGACATATACTATCATGCAAATTATCAATTGCTACAACAAATGCCACAGTAATTTATGAAGGCAATAGTGCTTGTATTTGTCAGATACAAGAAGGTTACATTAAAGGTGATAGAAGAAGCATATATCACCAAAATGTTTTTACACCCATGACCTCTAGAAAGATGGCCCCATAGAAATTCAAAAGATTCAATCTAATGAGAATTAAAATGATTTATTCACAGAATCACTCCCTAAGTGCATTCGCCAAAGACACATAAAATCAAGATGAGAAGTAGAGATATCAACGTGGAGGGGATTCACCGGAGGATACATTACCCGGCCCTAGCCCAGAATTTTTACTTCCATCCCTGACCCCATCCTCGAACCTGAATTCTGGGGATTTTTTTTCCCTGTCCTCGTCTCTGCGGGAATTTCTCGGGTTCAAGGATTCCTTGACCCCAATTAATAAATTAAAATATTATTATTATTAAAATAAAATTTATAAAATATTTGCTAAAAATATCATAAAATTTTTTAATAATTAAAAACCTCATTTACAAATATGACCTAATACAAAATACTAACATACACAATCACAATTAAATCATTAACATTATATGAAAATTATATGTGGCTTTAGGTTACTAGAAAGGGTGTCCCAATAAATCCATACAATATTGGTTCAGTTCTCTCCTACTCTGCTCTCAAATAGATTCTATAACCAATTAAAATAAAACATTGTCAAATTTACAAGAATATAATGCTTAGGAAATTGTTCACAATAGTATGTTGTAAGCACCCAATCTAATTACACTTGACAGGGTTCAACTAACATAATCCAATACGCAGCTCTCCTTCCTCATCATATAAATTGATTTATCAACCAATTCTTGGTGTAAAAGAACTCCTGCTTAAGTGCTTGTAAACATTTGAATAACCACCTACAATTATATAAGATGAGGCAAGTAAATATAATTACAAATTAGTAAATCCAGACAAATGTCATATACTAGAACAAAATGCAAATTCTAGCCCCCTAACAAAATTGTACACTCAGTTTATGATTGTTTTAGAAGATTGAACAAATATAATCACACATTCGAATCCCAAGCAAATGTCACTTCCTAGAACAAAACACAAATTCCAGGGCCCCTAACATAATTGCACAATCAACTTTCCTTCACTACAATATCTGGGTTGATTTAGGAGATCAAGAGAGTATAACAAAATACCCATTCTCATTTCCAATTTAGTCATGGTACCAAACAACGTCATTATTTCACATGTTACTAGTCAAATAAGCATTCATCATCACATAGAACACAACTAAGATACGTATATCAAGTAATCATCCCAATTCCAATTTCAAACCACTATCTTCGAACTCAACACACCCATTTCACTGTTATCAATGCAACCAAAAAAATCATATAAGTAAATCACAAAAAG
The DNA here is from genome assembly GCF_009730915.1 of Dioscorea cayenensis subsp. rotundata. Classification (NCBI taxonomy): domain Eukaryota; kingdom Viridiplantae; phylum Streptophyta; class Magnoliopsida; order Dioscoreales; family Dioscoreaceae; genus Dioscorea; species Dioscorea cayenensis. The sequence continues at coordinate 13,839,142 of NC_052487.1, read as the reverse complement.
CCTTAAAAGGTTCATGTCCTAAAATTAGACCACATAGGGCAAGTGTTTCAGTAAACATGAGAATTAGAATTATGCCAACAAACAACTTTGGCTACTAAGCGTTAGCCTTGTATGAGCATCAACAAAAAGCCATGAATATAAAAGGTTCATATTAGTAGACATTATATTAAAATAAACATCTATAATATTAAAGTAAATTAAAAGGGTTCATATTATCGTATATGACCATATAGTATAATTTAAAATGTACCATTATTTATTCAACTCTTATTCACTCTCAAAATCTTCATTAATAGTGCCATATGCATCTTCATTTTTGGAACACTCACCTATAAAACAAAATAATATTCATTTAATACAAAATAAATAAAAGTTATAATTACTAGCAAATAAATTTTATTAACTTCAATATTATTTAAAAACCAATTTTGAGTGCACATCAATGCCTCCAAAGTATTCGCATGAAGCCTACTACGATGAGGACTTACCAATCTACCACCAATACTAAAAGTAGATTCTGAAGCCACTGTAAAAATCGGAATAGCCAAGATGTCTTTAGCAATCACTTTCAATATCTGATAACGGAGTCCACAACTTTTCCACCAAGCTAAGATGTTAAACTCCGGAGTTTGTGGCAAGACTTTTTCCTCCAAATAATGATCAAACTCCAACTTTAATATATTTTTATTTGAATCACTCACATATGAATCAAAACCATCATGGAAGCTTGAATTAATAATATCGTTCTCCTTTGGCCGATTAGATGAAGTTTGTCTGGTAATTTTGCTAATTTATGTAGAACTTTCATATTCATGTAACAAGTTATAACAATAACTTTTAATCCTTTGAATTTCATAATCGGTCAAGTGCCATAAAAATGAGGAAAAAAATATTCCATTAATTTTAACTTATATCTTGGATAAATGATAAGTGCTTGTGTATTAGTAATACGAAGTATTCTTTTCTTATGATGAGCATTACTTTTATCAGATTTTAGTGCTAATATATGTGTATTTGTGTTACTTGTGTGCATGTAAGGTTGTGGAGCCAAATATAGAGGACGGAAGCCAAAGTAGATTGTGATTGCACTTTGTTGATGGAATCTTGGAGTGAACAAATGTGAAGACACAAGTTGTGCTCAAAGATACGTGAATGTGTGCCAACCTCTATGTGCTCAAGCAATTACATGGTTTGGTGGAGCACAAAGGCAGTCACATTTGCGTATTTTGACTTGTGCAATGCTAGCAAGATCTTCGTCAATGTTATCCTTTATTGAAGAAGCGACGCAATCTACGACATAGACGTGTGCCCGTTTATGTTGCCTTGATGAAAAGTGTAGATTCGCGAGTGTTTTTGGCGGACAACGTAACAGGTACTGTAGCAAATCACTGTAGTAGTTACTGTTCACAGGCCACTGAAAAACTAAGTTCTGCAGATTCACACGGGCGTGTGAAAATTCCACATGCCCATGTGGATTCCCGATTCCAGCCCTATATAAAACTGTGATTCAGCCAAATTTGAGAATCCTTTTTTCCATCTTTTCTCCATCTTTTCCCCAACTTTGGAGAGACCAACGGCTAGGGTTTAGAGGGGCTTTGGCAAGGTTTTTGGAGTGGTTCTATGGCCTCTGACAGTGCATTCCTTTGGAAGAGAGTTATTGGGGGGAGCTTTCATCAGCACCGATTCGGCGAGGTGTGCCCTATGCTTGACAAGGGAACCTTTGAAGAGGATGAGGCTACTCCACAAGACCATCGACATGAATACCGAGGGGGTTTTACTTATGGATTGCATATTTTTATTTCCAATTTCATTATTGATTGTATCTTGCTCCATGGAGAGCTAAACCCCTAGAGGGTACTTGGACTTGTAAACCCTAGGATGTTATTGTTTCATTGACCTTTTATTATGATTCTTTGATTGATGTCTTTAATTGAGTTCCAATCTTGAATGCTTGTTGAATGATTTCTCTCTTAGAGTGACACTAGGGTTAAGAGTCTACATTGGTAATCCTTGTGAGTGAGTGACACACCATGAGGGTTAGACAAAGCAAGATTGGAGAAGGTCGAGAGGGTGAGTCGAGAGGTAGCGGAACATCCCCTTTCCCCTTCGGTGTGATTTATCATACCTCCGTGTTCCAAGGGTTCTTTGCGATCACAATAGAGTGAAGTGCAAGCAACAGAGTGAAATATTGAAATAATCCTTAGTGCTGGGGCTTAATTGCGACTAGGGGTCTTTCGCTTAGACCAAAGGGTTAGACCTATATTAGAGAATAGGGTTTATCACTTGGAATCCCTAGGGCTTCTTGTAACTGTACACAGTGTGAGGTGTTGAGACTGAGTGATCTCTCCGCCGGGCATAGTATAGAGTTAGTCACGGTTGACCTTAGGTTTGGGACCGTGTATTTTAGGATTTTCATGACTCATTGAGATTGAGTCAGGAGCTTAATAGTTGGTCTTGCACTTGAAGCAATAGTCCTAGGGGGGGCAATGTCCGGGTGCCCCACTTTCTATCGATTGTCTTTCTTCTCATTTTATTGCGCCTCTTGTTCTTACTTTCCTTATTTCTTTTCATTTTAGTTAAGTAGCAATCTTTCTGTTTCTGATCATTATTTCCTGTGGATTCGACTACCCACTTACCAGGGTATTATTAATTTGACTAACCTGTGCACTTATGGGTCACACGCAAGGGGGTGTGTCAATGAAGCACAGTAGCTACTCCCATGATTCCATGAACTGTTTCCCAATATCATCAAACTTTATTGACATACTTGTGGTACATTTCTAATAGTTTCAATATTAGATTTAACCTAAGTGCACAAAAGAAACTTTAATCTCACACATCAATGGAAAGAAAACATTGTATGTGGGATATTTTCTACCCAATAATGCATTTGAAGCGATATAAAACATATGCAACTTTTTACAAATTTCCTTCGCTAACATCCAATCTTCTTCAGTTGGTGTAGAAATAAAATGCATGTCCGTTTGTTGCATATGATAAAAAAACATCTTTATATTTCAAAGCAATACTAAACATGAAATACGTAGAATTCCATTGAGTCTTGCATTCAAGCATCAATTATTTGTAATAGTTTATGTTCAAAATTTGCAACACTATCTCTAACCCTCTCTATTCCATCACCCATAATCTTTAACCCATCTTGAACAATTAAAATCAAAATATGTACGCAACAACGCATATGAATTAATTTTCCATGCAACAAGAGATGATTAAGGATTGAGCTTAGATACTAGGATGTCAGCCATAGCATCATTAGTAGTGCAATTATCAACTATCAAAGTGGACAACTTTTGTTCTATGTTCTACTCAAATATGCATTTCAACAATTCCTTAGAGAAAACGACTGATGTATTTGGACAAGGCATATTGAAAAACCTAACAAGTTAAGAAAAGCTGCATAACTATAAGTAACATAATATCATAAAAGCTTATTTGTATAATTATAATAATGCAAAATAAATTTAATAAATTAAACTATTAAACATACCTTAAAACTAAACTTTGAAAATTCTGATTGTTGTCAATAAAATGTCCTATGATAGCCATGAATCCTTTCTTTTGATTTGAAGCCATCCATATATTCGTAGTTATTGCAACCCTACTTGAAGTCTTCTTCAAAAGATCCATTACCTTGGATTTTCATTAGCACATCTCTTCATGATATCATTTCTAATTGTCTTCAGAGAAAGAATTTTGAACGATGGTTGAAGATTAGCTGAATAATTTTTGAACCCATAATGTTCAACCATTGAAATGGGGTATTCATGCATTATTATCATGCTAGCAAGATCCTTTCTTGATGATTCTTGGTCAAATATGTAATTGCTTACACACATTTTCCCATCCACCTTCTATTATTGTTGCACTAATATTTTTTGTCTTATGTTGTTAAAAGGCCTAATTTTGCAAACTTTATGATGATCATGCAAATGTCTTGTTCAATTCTTGCTTCCTCCTCCAAGTAATTTCTCACAATAATTACATTCCACTTTATTGGAGTCACCAACTGATATTTTTTAAAAATGTTTCCAAACAATTGATTTCAATCTCTTCTCACCAACTTGTGCCGCATCTTTACTAACTTGATTAAGAGAGAATCGAGTGGAGTTAATGAGCCATCAATTCCTATAGCTATGGTGTGTTGACCTTTTTCCTACTTCCTTGCTTTGTTTTCAAATCATTTCTTGTGTGTATCTTTGGCGTGTGAGCTCTCTTGGTTGTTGTTTCTGTTAGGATATAAGTTGGGGACAAGTGAGGGCAAGAAAAAGGTGGGAGAAACCCTTAAAATAAGGCCTAAGGCATTGTGGACTCCCTTGGGGGCACAAGGGAGCCAGCAAGGGCTCTTAGAGGGCCTTGCGGACTCCCTTGAGGGCACAAGGGAGCCCATAAGGGACCCCTATTCTTGGGGTTCCTAGGGCTTAAAAACCCCTCTCTTGCCACTTTCTTTTCCCCTTATTCTCATTCTTCTTCCTTTCCCTTTCCTTCTCCTCTTGGGATCTCTTTTTCCACTCTTTAATCTCCTCATATCTTGCCTTTGATTAGAGTTAGAAGCTTAGAGATCTTATTCCTCCTTTCTTGTGAAGGTGTTTCCTTGAGTTTTGAGGTGCTTGGAGGTATGGTTCTTCTCCTTCTTCTTTCCTTCTCTTTTATGGTGTTTCTTTAAGTTTTTTTGGTGGAAAATCCTAGGTGTGTGGTTGTTTTTGAGTTTAGAGTTTTGATTGATTATATTTCACTTGATTTTGTTGAAGATTAAGGGAAATCCTTCATCTTCTAGTTTAGGTTTACTATAGCACCAGTGAGTTCTCCTTGTTTTCTTGATTTCTTTGGCTTAGAGTGAAGTTTAATGCTTTAGAACTTCATTAGTAGCCTAAGGTGTTAGTTTAAGCAAACCCTAGAGTTGATTAGGGTTGTTTGGTAGAAGAAACCTAGGGTTTCTTGCTTGGCTTTTGTATTAACAATTGTTGTGTTTTGTTGTGCTTTGGCAAGGAGGCAAAGCTTTGGCTCAAGGCAAAAAAGTAGACGAGGATTAGCATCTCGGAGATGAAATCGTCAAATTTTGTGAGTGGGATTATTAAGCATGACCCTATTGGAAGAATACCAATATTTATATGCTTATATATATATATATATATATATTCTATCTCGCTTAATGAAATTTTATTGGCTTCATGATTGATTTTGAGATGTTTTTAATCCTAAAATGAGCTTATGACTTGATGCTTCTTTTATGTAAAGTTTGTGTTCAATGTGAGGATTTCTAGGTTGTTACTTGAGTTGCATATTGTCAGTTGATTTATGTTAAACTCTTTAAATTTGTTTGTGCATTATTCCCTTGTGGAATTGATGGTGATTCTTGATTTATTGAGTATTATATTGGCTATAGTACTCCGTGTGGAGTTATGTTTGCATTGCTTAAATTGTATGGTGGCATCCTACTGCAGTAGGCGTTCTCTGTGGCCAGCCTTGTAGAGGTGGTGTAGCAGACTGGCTAATCTTTCATTGGTCCAGTTTAGATGGGAGTGTAGAGCCCTTATTGGATTTCATCGGGGAGCCGGAGGCACCATATGGTGAACTGATAGATCAACATCGGGGACATAAGTACCTTGATGGCTCTGAACCTAGCCGCTGCCACGGTGAAGGTTTGGGGAGGTTTCTAGATCATTTCATGCTGGGTGTGTGTTGGAAGATCAATATTCTTTTGAGTTATTGTTCTCTTTCTGTTGAGTTTGAAATTTATTTTATTGTGTTTCTTTGTAGTGTTATCTCGAATGGGTGGTGAGCGGGTGAAGCCCAGCTTTCGCTCTTAGAAGGGAAGTCTCCCATAAATTCGATTTGGCACTAATATTATGATTATTTATTTTGAAACTCATGTTATTTAGCTTGTTTTCATAATTTGGAAAGCTATGTTCAGTATTTTTGTGGTTTTGAAGTTGTAAACCCTAGTTGGTGTGAAAGAGTCTTCTTGGCTCTATCTTTTTGTTATTTTGTGTTAAAGATCACTATTATATATATTCATGCTCTAAACTACTTATCTTATTAGAGAAGTATCATTTTTGAGATTTATGTTAATATTTTGGTTTATTCTGGTAGAGTTATGCTAACCTCCCCTCATTGAGTAATGTTAATTGCTCATCCCTCTTTCCTTTTTCCAGACTATTGTAGGTAGTAGGTGCGGCTATGTGGCAACGTACTGAGCATTTGCTACTATTCTATCATTTGTGTATCTTTTCAGTTCATGTATGTTTATTTTGATCATGCACATATTGTTGAGCTTGGATCCACTAGTATGTAGAGAACCTTGTTGCATGGCTTATATTTAAGCAACTTGTAAACTCTTGTGTATTAGCATTTCCTGTTGTTGTTAGTGTTGCTTCCCTGTGCATTTGTGAACCTCTCTAATTCTGTATATTGTTGTTGTTGCTGCTACTGCTGCTGATGTTGTTGTTACTTCCATTGTGTGCCATTTGTTTTCATTACTCTATATTTGTGTAAAGATTATTGTTTCTAGGTTGTTAAATAGCCTTGCTGCGTCTCGAGGGTTGAGTAGCGGGGTGTCCCTCCTCGGAATCATCACTGCGGTTGTCATGTCCAGTGGGCTCACTGGTCGGGGTGTAACAATAGTGTATTGACAACTACCAACCAGAGTAGAAGAATCACCACCTTGAGATGCCATCACTTCTCTATAAAAAATATATGCATATATGTTATTTAAATGTTTCAATAGAACTTATTAGCAACTAAAAAGGATAAAATATACTAATCATTATGAAGAAAATCAAAAGCATTCAAAGATAATTATATTCACAAAGATGGCTAGTTCCTCCATAAAATTGGCTAGTTATGTTCACAAAGAATATTGGTGCAATGAAATCTCCCAAAACTAGAGATTTTCCAAATTGATGTTGAATCCAAACAATTCTGGCGAAATACTATAAATAGGCCTGTAAATCACCCAAAAAAATTTGCATCCTTCACATAATAACAAATGAAACAACCTAGAAATCTTCAACAAAACAAGATATGAAAAACCTAGAAATCTTCAACAAAACAAGATTTAATTGTTTCAACATAAATCACCAAATAAAACCCAAAAAATAACTACAGATTAAGAATTATATATATTATTATATTAACCCTAATTCTCCATTACCAAGATCATTTTAACCACCAAAATCAATCGTCCAAATTTTTCAACATCCACAAAGCCCAAGATCCAATAACAAGAAGAACAAGAAGAGATTAAAGCAAAGAAAAGGTTGGATCTCTACCTTGATACACCTTAGTAAAGACAAAAGAAAGAGAGAGAGAGAGGAGATGGTGATGAGATCCAGTCTTCTAGAATGTTTTTTTTTTTCTAAAAGAGTAAAGAAGAACATTGTGAATGAATGGATTTGGGTTAACAGGTAACAAATATAGTACTGTAGTGATAGATGTTAATCAATTAAAAAAAATGAAAACATCTATAATTATCCATTTTTTCACATTTTTAACCTTTTTCTAAAAGTTTTACAGATAAACCCAAAGATTTTTAACCTTTTCTTTTTTATTTATTTATATACATATAAAAAATTGTTTTGCATAATAATATCATTACGATATAAATTTATTTGCACTTATTATTTCAAATGAGGGGAAAAAAATCCCTACATATTATGAGTGTTATGACGAATGTATCATGTCCATTGTGTTATTGTTTTTACATGCATTGCCATGCTAGATCCTAACTTTGTTTGTTATTTTTATCAAAACTTTGGAAATATTCTAATTTATAGTTTAAGGGTTGCAAAACTAAGAACTAATTTGAATGCATTTATAAAAATAAATGTTGAATTTGTAAATTTAGAAAGTTTTTTCAATTATTTTTTAAAATATTTTTATAATAAGTACTAAATTTTATTTTATAAAAAATCAAAAATAATTTTCTTTAAAAGTGAATAAATCAGACATGTATTAAAGATAAACAAAATGACAGAGATATACAGGGGAAAGATGAAAACAGAATTTATTGTTTTTTTTTATTTTGATTGGTTTATTTGATTTTTATAAAGAGTTTTAAATTATTGTTTATTGAAAAAATAATCTGTTATTTCCATTGATCTCTTATCCGGTCTATTCATCATTTCATGTGGGGTATTGCTTTATTGGCTTTGAAATGCTAATATATTCTATTGCTTAATTAATATAAATAATTTTTAACTTTTTTTAAAAAGATAAATACATAACTTTTTTTTTTATTCACTAGACTCTCTATTCTCTAATCTCATCTCTTAATCTCACAATACCAAATTCTATTATAACTTATAATTAATTAATATAATGGGATCATGGATGGTCGCACCCATCTATTCAATTGCTTAACATTAATATATCAAATATATTATCTTCAATAGAATATATATTTTAATATAAATAAGTTTTAAGCTTTAAAAATAAATAAATAAATTTTTTTTTATCCATGGAACTCACAGTCTAAATTTTTATTTCTAACTCTTTATTTAGTGATTTAATAAATTATTTGCAAAATTTAGAAAAATTTTAAAAAATGTAATATAGTTAATATAAGTTTAGGATTTTATTTAATTTTTATACTGGAAATGCCCTAAAAGGCCCTCAAAGTTTTACTTATTCAAAGATTATCTAGCCAAATTTGGGTATTCCCAAAATGTCCTTTTTTTAAGAGCTTACTTTTCAGTCTTTCTATCATAAAGATAACATGCATTGACGGAATTGACCCTAAGCTTTTTAAGTGGAAACACATAATATAAAACGGGAAGGCCAAATATTAAACATCAAAAACAAATATTAAATGAAAAGGTAATATATTAATTAAAAACTTATGTGGTTACATGTAAACACGCAATATTAAACGAAAAATATACTTATTAAACGGGAAGTACATGTTGTGAGATAGAATAAACTGACGGGATGAGCTATAGTGACTAAAAAGCAAGGTGTAAAAAAAAAGAAGAAGGTTTGTGTGGAAATTTTAGAATATTTCAAGGCTTATAATTCATTTTCCCATTATTATACTAATGTTTATTTAGTTATTAATAATTTACTAATTAAATAAATATATGGGCTTTTGTTCAATTTTTTTTTTAGATATTTATAACATAAAATATAACATATACATATATATAATATTTAAATTAAATATTTAATATTTCGGGCCCGGGCGGGGTATGGAGGATATTCCCTGTCCCGACCCCAACCTCAACGGGGAACCTAATTCCCTGCCCTAGCCCCAGGGCTCGGAGGACATTCCCCGGCCCCTGCCCCAACCTCGATTAATTTGTGAAAATGACTAATGTGCCCTTAATTTGAAGTATCCTTAATTAATTTGTTTTTTTTATTATATTGGTGGATGTGAAAATGACTAATATGCCCTTAATTTTTTTTATTACATTGTTGTTCTTGTGCTAAAGAAATAAACATTATGGTTAACTTCTTTTATTAGAAGTATCCTTAATTTGATTTGTAATTAACACAATTAGTAAATAGGTAATTAATGATATTAATATTAAAATAAAAAAATAGAACGAAATTATAGTATTATAAAGTTAAATATTTATTTCTGATAATTAATTAGTTACATATCTTGATGTTTTTTTTTAAAAAATATAATTAAAAATAACTTATTATATATACAATTGCATTTATTTGCATAAGGGACATAAGTGTCATTTTATCATATTTACTTTCTTTACTTTTCTCATTCCCAATAAATTACACTCTTCAAACCTTACCAACTAAACGCATTCTTCATTCTCACTCTTACTACACTCCCCATCATGTCACTCCTATTCCACTCCTCCCCATTTCCACTTCTAACAACCAAACGCCCCCTAAGTACTTCTGATATAAGTTAAAAGTTAGTTATATACCAAGTATACTCTTTTTCCTCGAATAGGTTTTTATCCCATTGGGTTTTTCCTAACAAGGTTTTAATGACGCATATCTTTTGGTCGTAGGCATCTACTAGGGAGTGTTATGAACACTATAAAAATAATGGATGCCTATTGTAGCAACGGTATTACTGCAGTAACCATCTAAGCACCACTGTAGCAAGTGCCATACTGTAACAGATGCCCATGTTTTATAGTAGTACCCACCATCACTATTACTATTTCACCTACCAATGTATTTCGGACCCTTGGATCGAATTAATCTTAACAGTCCATTCATCTCCTAAATGGCTATAAATACCCCTTTTATGCGGTAAATGAGATAAAAGAAAGTAGAGATAGAAAAAAAAAAGAAGGAATAAGAAGAGATGAAGTATAATCTAGGATATTTGGTATATATCCTTCCTCTTTATTCTTATATTATTAATATTCTCTTTATATTTACAGTATATACATGGATATATAATATATATATTGAGTATGAATTATTAATAGCATATATAATAAAAAAAAGATATTTTAAGATTAAAATAGTTTACACAATAGTTTAGGGAATTGTAAAAGTATTTAGGAGAAATGTAGAGGCTTATATATTAGTGGAAAACAAGAGAAACTTGCATGTCACTTTACAAATAGTTAAAAACCTCTAAGTTATTTTTTCTAAATCTAAAATATACAATTCAATTAATTAATAAAATTGAAATTTCCACTTTCAAAAGTTTAATTTTTGTAACTTTTTTATTTAAAATTTATATATCTATACATATTATTAAAGTGGTTTTATAATTTCCTCTTAGAGTGTTTCAAGGAACAATTTTAAAATTTTTAAAGAATTTTTATTGGATAATTGAAAATAATATCCTAATGCATTTAAGTTTTTATTTACATTATATGTGATATTAGTAATGGAAAAAGTTTTATTGCATTTATTTGTCTTGCATTAGATGTTCCATTAGACTTTGCAAAATCAATCATAGCCATTGAAAAAAAAATTATATAGGAAAAATATAACAATAGTTTGTATTATTGGAAGCTATTTAAACATTAGAGTTTGTGGGACCCATGTTTTGACTGATGATGAGTATTATTTTATGAAAAATGGATAAATAGTAGAAAGGTTTATCATTTTTCTATAGTCTTGTCATCTAAATAGAAAGCCCCTTTTTTGTTACTCATGCAAGTTTAGATGTATATGTGATAAGTGCTTGTGCGATATGAATGCGAAGCGTTCATTCCTTATATTGAGCATTACTTTTCTCAGGTTTTTACATTAATATGTGTGTTTTTATGTTACTTTTATGCAGGTAGGGTTGTGAGGCCGAGTATGAAGGAAATAGGCCAATGTGGATCATAATGCACCTATTTTGGAGGAGATCTTGCTAAGGTTCAAACGCGAAGACATAGGTCAGGTGTGAGATGCTAGAGTGTGTGCCAACCTCCTCGTATTCGAGTGAGCACATTCATTTGGAGGGGCACAAAGGCAGTCACACTCGAACATTCTGATTTATGCATATAAAAACAAGAGATCCACCAACGTGCACATCATTGAAGAGGCAAGTGATTCACGACGTAAACGTGTGCCCGTTTGCGTTACCCCAATGAAAGTATGGAATTCGGGAGTATTTCCGGTATAGTGCTGTAGCAAGTATCATATACTGTAGCAAATACTGTAGCAAGTATCCTATACCGAGAAATCAGAGAAACAGAGAATCCACACGGGTGTGTGGAAATTATCCACGCCCGTGTGGAAATTCCACAGGGGCGTGTGACATCATACACGCCCGTGCAGTCGCCCGATTCCAGCCATATTTAAAGCCGATTTCAGCCCCGATTTTGGTATTCTTTTCTCCATCTTTTCCCCAACTTGTGAGAGGACTTCGGCTAGCGTTTCGAGGGGTATTGGCCAAGGTTTTGGAGAAGTTCTACGGCTCCGACATTGTGATTCCATTAGGAAGAAGGTTGGTAGGGGAGCTTCGATCGAGGCGTATCCTATACCGGACGAAGGAATCTTTGGACGACGAGTAGAGGACTCTCCACAAGACCATCGACACGACCATCCAGGGGGTTTCTTTATGGATTCATTGCTTTTACATTCGATTTCTTTGATTGTATTAAGCTCCATGGAGAGCTAAACCCCTAGTGGGTACTTGGATGATTGTGAACCCTAGGATGTATTCATTTCATTGAACTTCTTTATTATGCTTTCAATAAATTGATGTTTATTGTGAGTTCCAACCTTGAATGCTTGATTGTATGAACATTTCCCCTAGAGTGACACTAGGGTTGAGAGTTCTTGTTGGTAACCTTGTGAGTGAGTGACACACCACGAGCGTTAGACAAAGCTAGGTTGGAGAGGGTTGAGAGGGTGAGTCGAGAGGTACAGGAGTGGTCTAAGGGATGAACCTCCGGCGTGATAGATTCTACCTCCGTTCCTTGAGTTCTTTACGGCCATAATAGAGTGAGTGGTCTAAGGGATGAACCTCCGCTGGGGCCTAGTTGCGCGTGCAATGGAGTGAAGCGTTGAGAGGATCTTAGTATCTAGGGCTTAATTGTGGCTAGGGACCTTCCGCCTGGACCAAAGGGTTAGGTCTATATTTAGGAAGAGATTTATCACTTGGAATCCCTAGAGTTCATTGCAACTCTATGCGAGTGCGAGGTGTTGAAATTGTTCGATTTCTTCTCCGAGACATGTATAGAGTTAGGCATAGTTGACCTTAGATTTGGGACTATGTATGTAAGGATTTCCACGACTCACCATTGCATTGATTAGGAAGCATAATAGAGAGTTCTTGCACTTGAAGCGATTATCCTAGGTGAAGCATTATCCGAGTACCCCATCTTTATCGATTGCTTTACCCTCTTCTTACTTTTGCTTTTTAACTTGTTGATTTTATTGTTGAGAATTGAATCAATTTCACACCTATCACAATTGATCTTCCACATAGCTAAGAATCAAATTAAGTATTTTCACTCCCTACTCCCTGTGGATTCGACCCCGCTCACCCAGGATTATTACTTCGACAAGCCCGTGCACTTGCGGGATATAAGCAAGGGGAACTTGTCAATATGCCAATTTACCAGTCATATTTGAATGATGTTACAATTTGGAGTTGTTTTCTATTACTATTGCTTCATGTGGAGTTATTTTGCGCATTTTCTAATAAATATTGTATGTATGATGTTACAATTTAGATGATTAAGCTGCTTTGGTTTTTTTATATATTTTGAATTGTTTGTATATACAATATTGCCTCTCAAATCATAAAAACCTTGCATTTATTTTCATCTGTTCTCTAATATGATCAACCGACAAAAAATAAGTCGATCACAAATCAAAATTTTAATCATTTAAGGTTTCAAGTGATTGTGGATTTATGACTTCCATTAGGTGTGACACGACCAAATTGCGTGTGTGTACCGCAAGTGCACGGGTGTCAAAGTAATAAAATACCCGGTGAGTTGGGTAGTCGAATCCACAGGAATAGGGTTACTAGTACTAACTGCTTCTCTGATATCTAGCCTAATGATAAATGGAATGATGTGATGATCTAATGTGCACAAAAAATAATACTGGAGAAGAATATGCCAGAATAAAATAGAGGAAGATCTCAATCAATAAAGATGAGGTATCCGGGCAATGCTCTCCCTAGGATCTAAAATAAAGCTCGAGACTTGCTAAATGCTTCTAAACCGAGTTTAATGACTCGAGATAATCCAAGAACAACCGGCCCTTGCCTCCAAGGCATTGGTACTAGTCCCCTACAAGGTCCCGGTGGAGAAATCGCTCAATCTCAACACCTCACACCCCATATGACCGTAATAAGGTCTAGGGATACCTAAGAGTGAAACCGATTCCTAAAGATAGATCTAACCCTACTTCTAGGTGAAAGATCCCTAACCCCCTACAAGGTCCCGACAGAGAAATCTCTCAATCTCACACCTTACACCAAATATGGTTGCATAGAGTCTAGGGAATACGGAGATAGGAAAGACTCATCGGAGGGGAAAGGGAACACTCCACTATCTCATGACTTACCCTCTCAACCCTTTTTAACCTTGGAGTTCTAACTCTAATGGAGACCTCTCTCTCATCAAAGTAACAAATCATGCATATACAATCAACCATAAGGATCAGTAAAACATGCACGCCATGGGAAAACAAGATTAAAACTCAAATCAACTCGGACTTAATAGAAAACATAAAGCAAATCAATACAAAAAGATAAGATCCTAGGGTTTGTATGCCCAAATACCTACTAAGGTTTAGCCCTCTATGGAGCAAGGTACAAAATAAAGATTAATATAATGAATAGCAATGATACCATAAAGAAAAACCCCTGTGAATTCGTGATGATGGCCTCGATGGGTCGCTCAATGTCTTGAAAAATCCTTCTCTGAAGCTAGGTTGCAGAAGGCCCCCTTAATGCTATAACAGAGGAAAGATCGATCAAAGTTGATGAAGAAAAGCCCCAGTCTCGCCAAAGACCTCCTCTAGAACCCTAGCTGCCTCACCCCTCAAGAGCCGCACAAAAGATGTCAAAAAATAGGGCAAGAGGGCTATTTATATGCACAAACTGCGTCTGGCACGTGCCTTCACGCGCCCACGTGGAATTTCCATGAGCCCACATGAGCTACGGGAATTTCCACGCGGTTGCATGGAATTTTCACACGGTTACATGAACAATGTTTCTGCTACAGTACTGCTACAGTAAAATGCTGCGATTTTTTGCTGCACTACTTAGTTACAGCCACTTCATGAACATGGTTCAAACACTCTTCTCTTGAGGCCACATGGTCGGGCACACATCCACGTGATAATCTATAAGACTTTTCTTCGTCGACTCATCATTTGAAAGGTCTTGCATTCTTCACAAAGAGTAGGAGCATGGAGACGTGATTGCCTTTTTGCCCTTCCAACTAGCAAATTGGCTTGAATCCTCTTGTAAGTTGCCACACACCTCCATGTTCATGAGCTCCTCTTGTGTCTTGATCCTTGGATTGAACAAGAACTCCCAAAATGTGTCTTTATAGCCTATCTTTGCTTTCTTTTCTCCCTTCAAGGCATTCACAAGCTAATTACACAAAAGAAAACCAAATACACTATATGAGACATAAACCATGATGATAAAAATGATGCTGAATGCATGTAAAACATATAGAAAAATATGTCTACTCAAGCACTTATCAAGGCACAAGCCCCTAATGTTAATTACCCAAACAATTTTATGGGAACATCTGATTGGGAACAAGTGTGAATGAGAAATGGAGAAATATGAATCAATTTTATTTATTTCAAAAGAATGAGTACATGGATTTGATTGAAAGTACATAGAACTAGGAACTCCAGATCTCATAAACCTATATTCCAAATTTTCTCCTATCTTCACATGATTTGCATGTATGAATAAGGGTGTGATACTTCAGTTTCTTCCTACTTTTTAGCCAAAAAGCTAGTTTGAATGTCTCTTTTGACTTTGCTGATTTGATGATCTTTGATTTTTTTTTAAGTGTCTTAACTTTCTTATGCCTTAGAGCCTTAACTTGCACATCATCAACTAACTTAACGTCTTTGACTTATTTTCTTTTACAATTTCTTGAGGATTTCAAGTTGTATCCCTATGGTTTCTAATTACAAACTTGATCTCCTATGATTTTGATGTCTAGAGGCTTTGGTATCTTATACTTGTGAATCCTCTGGTTTATTATCTCTAGAGGAAGGTCTCCTTTTCTTTATCTTCTCATTTAAAGCATCCTTCTTTATCATTTATAGAGCTCTCTCTCACTTTTGTTTGCAAGGTCTTTTCTTCTCGCTAGCTAAAGGCAATTTTCCTACTTCTTGTTGCTTGAGAGAAATGGCTTCATTAATTAAGAAGTTTGACTATTATCTCCTGTAGCACAGGTGTCGGGTGCTAGTGGTAGACCATATCAATCATATCCTTAAGTTTTCACTCTTTCAAAAGTGTCTAAAGGCAATGATGGCACTCTTGAAATGTAGTTGGCATGCATTGAGCCTTAGAGTATAGAGGTCTCCACCGACCCTACCGTCAGCATCAAGAGGTAGTGGTGAGGCTCTCAATGAGAGCTCCCATGTATTAATCCCACGGAAAGTCTTTATCTTCAACATGAAGCTTGAGACCCTTCTATGACCATCAATAGGTAATAGTGAGATGATGCATACCGCAAGCACACTGATTGTTCAAGTAGTAAATAAAATATATTTCCCACGAGGACTTTGTTGCTATCTACAAATTTCTTGCAATGAGGGTTATTTAGGCAAATCAATATGTATGAGAATTGTGGAAATAATAAGTAATGAAAACTAAAACTAACAAAACTAAGGCTACCAATGGGTTAGGTGATTAATTCACATGCAAAGGCTTCTAGGATTCAGGTTCATCACAATGATAGATAAAATATTTTTGTATTGACTCTTTCTCAATTAAGTTTAATTGCGTTGAAGGTGGAATATCCTAGGATACTCACTTTCTGTCCTTCCTTTGGTGTCTAAAATCATTCAAATATGAGACCCAACTTATTCACAAGCCTTAAATACTATAAAATTGAATCAAAAACAAATAAACATTAATAAGAAAATAGAAGTTAATACATCATAAATTATCTAAACATTAGACTAATCCCAACCCTAGAATAAAAGATTTACTCGCTCATGTTCAATGTATAAACTAAAAGGTTAAAATCAATCAAAGATCCAAACATGAAATACATAAAAGAAAGAGAAAGAAGAAACTTTTGATCCTTCATGCGTGACGTTCTTGTAGATTGATGGATCTCTCCCTCTATCTTTGTCCTCTTTCTGCATTTTGATAGTTTCAGATGATCCCAAGCCCTTGGAGGAATCATTTCCTTTTTATCGTAGCCTAAAATATTTCTTTGAAAATCCTTTTTCTTGGCCTTATATAGAGGAGGGTTAAATTAGGGTTAAGATGGCGGGAAAGATCCACTATTGTATTAGCTAACACGGGTGGGTCATGCTTATTCTAGGGTTTTAGTCTATTGAATTTCTACACCATGATCCATAGGTATGGTAGCTATCATAGGTCACCCGTGTTTCTAATGAAGGTTAAACTCCACTTATCTGCATGCAAACTGATAAAGAGCAGTAACTTGAACTAAAAGAGTAAAACTCAATTAAAAATATGGGGGAAAATTTATGATTAATTAAAAAAATAAACCTAAATATATTAAAATTGTACTATAATTTAGCACTTATCATAATACTCTTATTGAGAACTCCCATGTACTGTACCTCACAAGGAGTATTGTTTTCAACATGAGGTCATGAGTCCTGTGAGCATCAAGAGGCAATGGTGAGACACTTAATGGGAGCTCCCATGTGAGAGCTTCCTTGCATTATACCTCATAGGGAGCCTTTCTCTTGAACATGAGGTCTTCATCAACCTTTTTAGCTTGTACGATTAGCAAGAGATAATGGAGAGACCCTCTCAAGGAGAGCAGTCGCCATATATTGAACATCACCATGAGCATCAAGGGAGGTTCTTATCAAACTTTCATTAACCCTTTCAGCAGTGTGACCGTTAAGAGGTGATGGAAAGCCCCCCTCAAGGAAAGCAGTCACCATGCATTAGACATCACGGCGAACTTCAAGGAAGGTCTTCATTATATCTTTGTTAACCCTTTTAGCTTGGGTGACTGCCAAGAGGAAATGGAGAAGCCCTCTCAAAAAGAGCAGTCACCATGCATTGGACATCACAGCAAGCCTTAAGGGATGGCTTCATTAAATCTTCATCAACCTTTTTAACCATGTGACTATCAAGGCGCAATGGAGAGCTCCCCTCAAGGAAAATAGTTGTTATGCATTGGACATCACGGCGAGCATCAAGAAAGGTCTTCATCATATCTTCATCAACTCTTTCGACTCATGTGACTGTCAAGAAACAATGGAGAGACCCCCTCAAGGAGAGCATTTGTCATGCATTGGACATCATAGAAGCCTCAATTGATGTCTTCATCAAATCTTCATTAACACTTTCAACTGTGTGACTATGAAGAGGCAATGGAGAGGCCCTCAAGGAGAGTAGTTGGCATGCATTGGACATCACAATAACCTTTAAGAGAGGTCCTGAAGAGTTTGTGACTTTCCCAAAACACCCCTCACTTACACAAATCCCCCATTTTCCCCACATTTTGCATTTTAACCCCTCTTATGTCATTTTTTACGGATTATTCCCTAATTTTTTCCCCCAAATTCTCTCAACTTTTGCCGCTAGCTCCTGAGTTCTCCCATTTTCTCATTCCCTATATCTTTTGTAAATAAAAGCTTTTTTTTATTTTTGCAAATTTACAAATAGACCCTAGGCTTTCCATTTTCAAACTTTCACACTAACTTTGCAAATAAACCCTCTTTTTTTCATCTTTTCACATTAGGCCTATGAATTTTGAAGCCTTCATTTTGCATCTTATACATTTTTTTACTCTTTCTTTTATTTATAGCAATTAAATCCAGACATTATTACATTCGTACATCCAGTCAACACCTTAAAAAAATTGAATTATACAACAAGTGCATGAATAGTGCTCAAAGTTTTAATAACTAAAAGAGCAAAGTATATACGAAAACCAAACAATTAACAGTGATGCAAAGTTTCTCTGTCTCTAATGTACGGGTCATGGTGTACATTATTATTTCACGAGCAACCAATAATTACAAGGCATAGCACACAATATCGCAAATGGAACTCCACTAATATAAGTCACCATCATAGGCCCACATTCTATATCATTTCAATTAAATAAAGAAATGTGTTTATAATGTTGAAATGAATAGCCGCATACACATCTTTACAATAATATTAAGATCATCTTATTATAACAAGCAAAAGGTCTATATTTAGAGAGGGTACATTATGATAAAGTGATATTTTAAAGTGGGGGTGTGGGGAAGGTATACATAAATGTCATGTATTTATTTTTCTCCTAACTAATAATGGTTCTACAGGCATTAAAGAAAAGTCTATGTATGTGGTTCTTGTTAGTAATATGTAGCATTGTTGTTCTAACTTATCACACAAAGTATAAGAATTGAACAAGCAAGATCAATTCGGAGGCACGTTTCCACTGTTCTTAGAGAGATTTACACACCGTATCACATAAATTTTCTAAGAGGGTTATATGCAATCTCTCCCAGGATACATGTCATACCCCGACCTGCGGGCCCGGTATGCAACAGTCGCAAGAACAACCCGAGGAGAGATACCCACACCACTCAAACCTCGA
>NC_052487.1:13722582-13818961 GCF_009730915.1 Dioscorea cayenensis subsp. rotundata | reverse complement strand
GGAAGATAATGTAGTCAATCTTGCACTTGAGGTACTTCCTTCTTCTCAAGTATGAACTCACTCCTTTGCAAAACTTTGTAGGGAATGCTTCAAGCTTTCATTTTCTAGAGTTATACACAATTGGTTTATAGTGAGCTATCTCTTAGTTCATGGCTAGAATTGCCATGTTCAATGTTTACCCTGGAAAGATAATTGTTTAGATTGGCATGGAAACCTTTCTTAGAAATACCACATTTAAGAGATATGTATTTTTACTTAAATGTATAGATTTTGCCTTTGTTTCTAATTTAGTAATTCTTAGCAAGTATTAGTATTCTTTCAGCACCATGTATGTTTATATTTGGTGTTTCTAATAAACGTTTAGGTTAAAGTTAAAAGTTCCTTATAGAGTTGGGTGTTTTAGTACCATGTATGTTTATGTTTGGTGTTTATTTTGCTCCTTCTTTCTTCACTTTGGTATTTAGACTTCTTTCTTTAGTTTTCTTATTATATATACATATATGGAGAGGTGGGTGTGGAGCTGATGGTTGGTGGAAGAGGATTTTTGGGTGAACAATAGTGAATTTTTCTTGCATTTGTCTAATTAAACATGTATAGTTTTCTTGTGGTTGTATATTTAACTATTATAGGAAAATTTAGAAAGCATGATTAATTATGTCATATATATATATATATATATATATATATATATATGATAATTAATTAGTCTAGTGGCCCATTTGTTAATGTTTATTGTTAAATATACATCTTATCATTGTCATTGTCAAAGATTAATTATTCTTTAACTAATATATTGTTATTGTTATTGTTAA
This sequence comes from Dioscorea cayenensis subsp. rotundata, assembly GCF_009730915.1. NCBI lineage: Eukaryota > Viridiplantae > Streptophyta > Magnoliopsida > Dioscoreales > Dioscoreaceae > Dioscorea > Dioscorea cayenensis. The sequence continues at coordinate 13,818,149 of NC_052487.1, read as the reverse complement.
ATATGATAATTAATTATTCTTTAACTAATATATTGTTATTATTCTTATCATTGCTATTGTTATTGTTAAATATGATAATTAATTATTCTTTAACTAGTATATTTGATTATTATATTGTATTATTTTATCATTTCTTATATTCTTCATGCATATTTGTAGGATAAATTAAAATCATGGAGTCCGCATCTTTGAATCAAAGTGTGAACTTCGATGAAGAAGAATTGGAAAGCACTAATTAGACATGGGCACGGGCCGGTTAACCAGGCCCGCCGGGTCCGAGTCAGTCTTTGGCCGACCCGTAACCGGCCCGGCCAACCCATCGGGTCACGGGTCATCAGAGGGTGACCCGGACCCGACCCGGGTACAGTGCCAAACCGGCGGGCCGGGCCAGAACCCACCGGTTCACGAGCCGGCCCGCCAAGTTTTTTATAAAAATTTAATATTTTAAATAAATTTATAAATTTATAAAGTTATTAATATAATTTTAAATATAAAACAAAATATCCAAAACAAATAATAACAAACAAGTTGGTATGTGACTGATTTTATAGGCAGTTGGTATGCAATTTGTTTGAAATTAGTCGATGTGGGACTAAATTACAATAGTAAAATACTTGTTTATTGATTCTAGCTTTCAGTATAGCATTTTTGTCAAAACAAAATTTATTGGTAGATTGGTTAGAGTAGTATATGATTGGTTTTAATGGTTTATGAAGTCTTGAGTTCAAATCATGGTGACCACAATTGTTGTTTTTTATTTTTTTTAAATGCTTATTATTGAATATTTTGATAATGTTTTAAAAGATGATACTTGTTAGTATAGGATGAAATTTAAATATTTTCAAGAATCATAGATTTGATTAAAAGGGAACATGAGACGATGGAAATTGAAAAAAAACTTATTATATACGAAATTTAATTTTCTATAAAAAACAATTAAATATATAATTGAGAAATTAAAATAATAATGTTTATTTTTTACCGTTATTTAACATTATGTTATGATAAATATTTTTTAACATAATTTAGTTTTCTTACATTAAAATATATTATTAACAAAATTTTATTAGTTATATATTCATCTGGATTTTGGTGAATATTATAATTTTAAGTTAATAATATATCTAGAAATACATAAAATTTTAGAATTTTCACCCAAAAATATACAAAAATATGTATGAAAGATTATAGTTTTAAATTAACAATAAGGTTATACTATTACACATCAATGACATTATGTTTTTTTTTTATATTTATTTTAAATAATATTAATAATGGAGATAAGTAATACATATAAAAACAATGGATTATAATGTTGAGTAACACAAAAAAAGGTGAGTAATACCCTTTTTTTATAATGATTGCTATTAACAATTAAAGTAAATAATTTGACACAAAATGCAAAAATAATGAAATCTAAAAGGGTATATATAATTAAACAGAAAGTGAAAAACTAATTTTTTATTCTTTTTAAAGTATGTTTATATATTTTTCCTTTCTTTAATTAAATAAGGAAAAAGTTTGGGTTAGTGGATAAGGTGTTTGAGGGATGAAAAGGTCATGGGTTCAAATCTTTGGTGCTTTGAATCTAAGTTTTTTTTAAAATAAAAAAATGACTCAACCCGCCGGGTTGCCGGGTTGGGACATCCCCAACCCGTAACCTGGGCCCGCTACAGTGCGGGCCGATTACTTATTACCGGCCCGACCCGTCGGGTCAGTTGAACCGGCGGGTTTGGGCGGGCGGGCCAAAAGACGGCCCGTGCCCCCCTCTAGCACTAATCGGGTAAGGAGACAAGTAAAAATGCAATAGAATTTTCTGATGTTTGGAATTTTTTTTATAAAGAAAGGGGTGGGTCAAGATGGCATACAAATAGCAGAATGCAAGGGATGTAAGAAAGAATACAAATGTGGTGGTAAAAAGTATGAGACTTCTTCATTGAGGTGCCACAAGGATAATTGCAAAATGATTAAATTAAATAATGTAGGACAAATGTTTTTTGATCATGAAGGGAAAATAAGGTCAAAGAAAGTAGATCAAAAAATTGCACGTGACTTATTAGTTGTTGCAGTTATAAAACATGATTTACCATTTTCATTTATTGAATATGATGGCATTAGAGCTTGGATAAAATATGTAAATCCCGATGGTGCTTGCATTTCTATAAATACCCTTGTTTATGATATTACAAGAATATATATGAGAGAAAAAGGAATTCAGAAGCATGTTTTGGGTAATATTCAGAATAGAGTTTGCTTAATTTCAGATGTGTGGACTGCATGCATTAGTGAGGGTTGCATTTGTTTGACAGGATATTGTTGATAAAAATTAGAAATTGAACAGTAAAATTCTTAACTTTGCTAAATTGCCTAATCCACACTCGGGAGTTGAATTGGTTGTAAAGTTATTTGCATTTTTGAAAGAATGGGAATTGAGAAAAAAGTGTTTTCTTTGACATTGGATAATGCATCTAGCAATGACAATATGCAAGATATTTTTTTAAAAAAACAACTGTCTTTGCATGATAGTTTGTTATGTGGTGGTGAATTTTTTCATATTCGTTGTTTAGCTCACATTTTGAATCTCATTGTGCAAGAAGGTTTGAAAGTAGCTCATGATGCTTTGCAAAAAATCAGAGAATTTGTCAAATATGTGAAGGGTTCAGAAAGTAGAATGAAAAAAATTTGAAAAATGTGTGGGCGCAGTTGGCAACATCGACACCAGTATTGACATGCAATTAGATGTATACACCCGTTGGAATTTGACATATTTGATGTTGGATAGTGTCATTAAATATAAAAGGGCGTTCGATTCTCTTCAAGTGAATGATAGAAATTATAAGTATTGTCCTTCAAATGAAGAATGGAAAATAGGAGAGAAAATAAATGAGTTCTTGGAGCCATGCATTTTATGACACTACCAACTTGATATCGGGATCTTCTTATCCTACGTCAAACTTGTATTTTATACAAGTTTGGAAGACTGAAGTTTTATTAAAAGAAAACTTGTCAACTGAAGATGTGGTGATTAGTGATATGTGTAGAAGGTTGAAAGAATATTTTGATAAAAATTGGAGACAATATAGCATGGTACTTGCATTTGGGGCTATCCTTGACCCACTAATTAAATTATCAATGTTGGAATATTTTAATGGAAAGGTTGAGAGTGATTCTACTAAATGCCAAGATAATGTATCCCTTGTGAGAAAACAAAATTATACACACTTTTTTAGCATTATTCAAATGCTAATAAGTCAAGTCCTTCACAACCACAATCTTCTTCTATCATTACACCTACATCTACACAAGGTGGTGGAGGAATAAAAAGTAAGGGCAAAAGAATTTTTTATGTAAGTGCTCTATCACTTTCTTTCTTTATTTATATATTTCTCTAATTTCTTTTTATTTTTATGATAACATATGCTAATAATTAATTGTAGGAAATTAAAGCATTTGAGAGCCAATCAATTAATAGTGCGGGGAAATCTCAATTGGATCTTTATTTGGAGGAGCTAAAGCTTGAATTTGCATATTATGAAGATTTGAATGTATTGAAGTATTGGAAGAATCATAAGCATAGGTTCCCTAATTCTTGTATTAATGGCAGGTGATGTCTTAGCTATCCCAATAACAACTGTTGCATCTAAATCAACCTTTTCTATTGGTGCTCATGTGCTCAACAAATATAGAAGTTGTACCCTTCCTGAAAAAGCGCAAGCTCTCATTTGCACTTGTAATTGGTTGCATGGTTATAACATTGGTAATTTACAAGCTATTAATTTAAATTGTTTATTTAGTTAAAATCTTGAAATATTTGTTTATTTTAAATTTAATTTTTGACTAATTTTTATATTTGGGATTTTTTATGTAGGTAATGAAGATGAGGCAAACACTAAACCAACTATATCCGAGTGCGGGTTCAAACATTCTTGAACTTATCAATGAAGATAGAATGAAAGGAGGAGATGGAGAAGAGGAAAATTTGAATGATTTAATTTAATGATTGATGAATTTTAAATTTTTAATGAATTCTACTATTGTATGTCTTATGACTTAAGACTTAGGAGGAAGAGAGGCATGAAGAATTATGAAATTTTTTTTTTCTTATGGTTGAAAGACTATTTCATTATTGATGGGAAGATGATTTTTGTTGGAATTTTAGAAGTTCATTTTTCTAATAAATAGGAAGGAGAGGGTTGATTTCCATTATCAACTAGAAATTTAAGTTGTTATGTGGATGGAATCAATGTTGCTTTTAAATTTTTAATGGATGATAAATGATGATAAATGTTTTAGGTGCTTTTATGTAGTGTCATGGTATTGATATTTCTCTTATCTATGGTTGTTGATTTTGGAATTTTTGAATGTTGGGTTAATTGGTTAATTTGGTTGGATATGTTGGTATTTACTTATTTTATAATTTTAGTTTTGTGATTTATTATAACTTATATGTAAAATATTTTTTGAAATATGTCTTTTGTATTATGTTTTGTGCTTTAATAAATATCTTTTGGTTAGGTTTGGTTTGTTAAAAAAAATAATCAATATATAAAATATATAATTTTAATTGTTTTATATTTTTAGCGGGCCGGCCTGCTCAACCCGCCAACCCAAGGTGGGTTTGGTTGGGTTGGCATTTTGCCCGCCAAATGGCTGGCAGGCCCTCCCCGCCAACCCTGTTTTGACAGCTCTAACCGAGCTACTAGGAGAAGCCACGAACAACCCACCAAGCTTGTGCCTTGAGAGGAAGCCATCGAGGTTCATTTTATGCTGAAAAATCCACTTCCCAGTGATGACAATGTCGCTAAGAGGCCTCGGTACAAGAGTCCAAGTCCTATTCTGCAGCAAAGAATTGTACTCCTCAAGCATAGTGTTATACTTGTTAGGATCCTTTAGAGTTGTACGATATGTTTTAGGGATTTGAGGAAGGGTGCTAGTGGCGTTGTTTAAGTTGAAGAGTTTCTTGAGAAAAGTGATGCTAGATTTTCCATGTATTTGCATGTGATGACCATTATGGATGGCAGGTGGGGTAGTCAATAGTGGTGAGGCTAGTGGTGTGGTGATGCTAGAGTGAGAGGGCTGGTTTATGGAGATATGTGGGGTAGGCAGTCTAGAGTGGATAGAACATGAGGCATGGTGTGTGTTAGTGTGAAATCATGAAAAAATTATAAACAGAAGGTGGCATATGCTACTTCTGAGAGAAAGGGAATGGAGTTTCATCAAATGTGACATGTCGTAATATGATAATGCGACTTGTGGAAATGTCGAGGCACTGGTAATCCTAATGCTTGGAAGGATAGCCAAGAAAGACATATGGGGGGGGTGGACTGTGGTGCTAGTTTATATGATGTGGTGGTAGAGAGGTTCAAATAGCAAAGACATTCAAAAACACAGAGGTGATCATAAGATGGTGGAGTACAGTAAAGAGCTTCATACAGAGTACAGAGGTCTAAGGCTTTGGTGGGGCAACGGTTGAGGAGATAAGTGTCGATGTGTAATACTAGTTAGGATACTAGATTAGGATCCTTTAGAGTTGTACGATATGTTTTAGGGATTTGAGGAAGGATGCTAGTGGCGTTGTTTAAGTTGAAGAGTTTCTTGAGAAAAGTGATGCTAGATTTTCCATGTATTTGCATGTGATGACCATTATGGATGGCAGGTGGGGTAGTCAATAGTGGTGAGGCTGGTGGTGTGGTGATGCTAGAGTGAGAGGGCTAGTTTATGGAGATATGTGGGATAGGCAGTCTAGAGTGGATAGAACATGAGGCATGGTGTGTGTCAGTGTAAAATCATGAAAAAATTATAAACAAAAGGTGGCATATGCTACTTCTGAGAGAAAGGGAATGGAGTTTCATCAAATGTGACATGTCGTAATATGATAATGCAACTTGTGGAAATGTCGAGGCACTAGTAATCCTAATGCTTGGAAGGATAGCCAAGAAAGACATATGGGTGGGGGTGGACTGTGGTGCTAGTTTATGTGATGTGGTGGTAGAGAGGTTCGAATAGCAAAGACATTCAAAAACACAGAGGTGATCATAAGATGGTGGAGTACAGTAAAGAGCTTCATACAGAGTACAGAGGTCTAAGGCTTTGGTGGGGCAACGGTTGAGGAGATAAGTGCCGATGTGTAAAGCCTCTGCCCAATAGGACTGAGGCATATCGGCTTAAAAAAGTAATGTGCAAAGAACACCATTGATTGTACGAATGCATCTTTCAACTTTACCATTTCGTTGCGAAGTGCATGGCAAAAGAAACGATAGAGAATATTGTAGGAAGGAAGAAAGTCGTGGAGTGGAGTGTTATGGAATTGACGGTGGTTGGGATCCACAAGTGCACAAGTCGTCAAGTATTATCTCTCGCGCAAGCACAAGAAGGTCGTATTCCCTGGGGTCCTAAGAGCTGTTATTACTTCCCCCTAGATGGCACTATCTAGTTTACCTAATATAAGTTTAAAAGAAACTAACAAAACTAACAAAAGAGATAGCTATAGACAAGATGGACTAAGGCACACCACATAAGCAAATTTAGGACACAAGTAACAATGAAAGAGCGAGGTAAGGCAAGGATCCAATCGGAACTATTAAAGCTAGAAGGATGCTAGAATTACACAGGCTATGGTGGTTCAAGCCAAGAGAAATCCGACAGTAGATTACCCCTATGGTCATGATGGTAACCCCTAATCCCATGCAAGTATTGGCTCAGAAATCTCTTCCGGCCAAATCCTCCTATGATTGCAATACACACAGTGAAATATCTAATTATGGCCGATACTCAATCTAGGTTTAGCCATAATGGTTGGAGGGATATGAAGTACCCAATGGTCACGGCGTATTCATACATGAATCCCTTCCAAGCTAGGTGAGTCTAGCACAAGGGCGATGGTCACGCACCAAAGTACAACCTAGAAGTTGAATCACAGAGTTCTCATGCAAAACAACACATCAAAGAACATCAAGCTTGAACCACAAACCAAACCAAAAGTACTACAAATAAATCATAACATCCATACAAGCAAGTTCATCCAAGGTTCACCAGATGACTGGTGACCTTGAGAATCTAGTTCAATATGAATCAAAGAGAGATCTCAAGATACAAAATGAGTATTAGAAAAATCATAGAAAGACTCCCTTAGACATGTCGAATAGAAGGTGGTGATGAGAACTTATCGGATCTACGCTGGCAAGCTCCTTGATGTTCTCCCTTGAGTGTAACCTTCTTCTCCCTTTGATTTGCCCCTCAGATCTGCCTTCTCCCGTAGCCTTGAAGCTCTAGAAGATGATGGTGGAGAAAAAGGTGGCCAAATCTCGGGATGGCTTGCGGTCTGGCATACGGCTAGCAAACGGGTCGTGAGTTTCCTCAGAATTATGTAAAATTTCCAGTAAGTTGCTATAGTGATTGCTACAGTAATATCGCTATTATAAACTGCTTCTTTAGTATGCTTGCGGTCGTCTTCAAGGCCATATGGTTGCCCGTGAGGAATTCCAGACTTAGCATTTTTCTTCAATTCTTTGTGCTACAGGCCGCTACAGTATTGCTACAGTGCTGGGCTCTAAAATGCCATTTTTGGTGTCGATTTTCTTCTTGAATCGCATTATCCAGCTCACCTAGGCTTCTTCTATACCTGTAACATGAATGGAACTGCTTAAACCATAAAAAGGCATCGATTCATCAAGAAAATACACAAGTTATACACAACAAATACCTATAAAATACATATATTTAGGCGTTTATCAGACGTCTATTGTCACATTGTAGGTTTTTGATGGGTATGGAGAAATGTATTGGCAGAAAAGCATGAAACTTTCGTAGTGTTTGGAAAATATTGCTTTTTGATGTGTAAAGGAAAAGTCCACAAAAAATGTGTAAAAACATCAAGAATAACTATATAATAACAAAGTTCAGAATTGCTTGGAATGGGTGAGGTCCATAAGTTGCAATGGATTATTTCAAAAGGAAAATTAATAATAGAATTTGAATTGAAAACGAAAGATGAATGTGGCGACCTAATTGACAAGCATCGCAAAGAATAGTCATACGGGACTGGTTATTACAGGAAATGGATGAATGAAGTAAATGAGAGAGAGTTTGATGAAAAAAAGAAGATGGATGAAAAAAAATAGAAAAAAAGAAGATGAAAAAAATTAAGAAGAGAAGCAAAAAAACAAAAAAATTTAGGAAAGTGACGAAGGAGAAGATGCAGATCTCTCTCCCTTTCCCCATATTCACATATACATTTATATATATAAAAAAAATTTCTCGTTGCTGCCACCGTTGCTTGTCACCGCTGCGTTGCCTGCCACTGTCGCCACTGCCATTGTTCTGCTATTGTTGGTTGTCGTGCTCGTTGTTGAAGCCACCGTCGTGATTGAATAGCTGAGATAATGCCGCCAATTATGCCTGATGCTTTCGTTGGTGTCGTTGTCACCGCTTAACACCATTGCTGCTGCTGTTGCTGCTTGCGGTGTTCGTCGTTGAAGTCGCCGTTGTGGTTGAGTGGCTGAGATAATGCCACCAATCATGCTTGATACTGTTGTTGCCGTCACGGACACCGTCGTCTCTGTCGTCTGCTGCTTATCATTGATGATGCTGCTTGCTGTTGTCATGCTGTCAATGTTGCTGTGTTCATTGTTGCTGCCAATGCTACTACTCATTATAGTAGTCAAAATAGAATATTGAAGTCTCTCATGTTGCTGCTTTTTTCTTCATCTTCAACATCGTTTGAGAAGAACGAGATAGACGGAGGCCCCATCTACTAGCGATAAGATCGGTGACAAAGCTATGCTTAACGGAGGGAAAGGAGATGACGCTGAAAGTCATCAAACTATTGTCCTCATCTCTGGTCTCTCGGGCCTTGGTGCTGAGATCGCCAAGAATTTTGTTCTAGCTTGAGTCACTCTGTCTCGTTCTCTCCCTTCTTTCCCTCTTTCTTCTCATCATGAAGTCACGATCAGTGCCATGGGAGGAGGAGAAACTCAAAGTGATAAGGAGTAGAGACTCAAAGTGATGAACAGTGAAAGGGATCATCATTGATTTCTTGAGAAGATGTTATGATAATTTGCAAAGACTTAAGAAAAGATGCTTAAAAGGCTGGGACAAGAAAAGATTATAATCAGTATGCTTAGTATCTTGAAATGGATCCCGAACTTCATGCAAGACCAAGAGAATCCGATAGTTCTATGATGCTTAAAAGGCTAGGACAAGGAAAGATGCTTGAACTTGAGTGTAGGCGATTCGCTGAGTGTAACCTAGTGCAGAAGCCACTAGTCCAACAACCATACTATAGTTTCAACATGGAAGGTCCTGATGAATTTGTCCCCGCTGATCACTTCAGTTATATGCTTGATGCTCTTAACAACGGCTCAACAAGCGATGACAAAGCTAATAAAGCCTGTTCGCATCTTCTATAAGAAGCAACATTTATGCAATCATACAGTGATGAATAAGGTTTTTAGAGGATATTACACCAAACATGCAACAGAGAGGATGCTTCTTTCTCCAATTCCTTACTAGTGCAGAGGAGGTTTGCTACACTACACGAAATGCGAAAGTTTACCCATTAATAATGAAGCAGAATTTACATGATAAAAGAAGCAGTGGCAGTTGATATTTTAGATTAGCAGCAAATAAATAAATAAATAAATAAGTAAATAAATAAAAGTCTTATTACCATTAATGACACCATTGATATTGCAATAATCTACTCTGTTGCCTTTTTATGCATGCACACATGCATGGGATAAAAAATTGAAGCATGCATACACGCATGATAAAAAAATATATAAATAAGAATGAATGAGAAGCATGCATTCTTATTATTGATATTGTTAGTCAACATTGTTATGGGTCCATGCATGGTGACGTTTTAAGCGGTAGACAAGAAGTAGTATGTTTTAAATGATAAAAGGCCCATGATCTAAAAATAATAATAAAAAAAAATGAAAATAAAAAAAATGAAAAAAATGAGAACCATCCCATGGACTTATGATATGCATGCATGTACTCACGTGGGGCCCACCATGAAGGGATATACATGGGAATATCTTAAAAAAAATTATTATTATTATTATTATTATTATTATTATTATTATTATTATTATATGTAAGCATGAACGCACCCACCATTAAAAAAAATGAGAAGCATGTATATATATATATAAATAAATATAAAAGTCCCACCATGCACAGGATAAGTATGGATATATATATATATATATATATATAAACATTCCAATATGTATATATCCATTAAAAATATGGGTGGAGAATAATCATTTTGAGTCGACAATAAAATTTAAACATGCTCGATTTCGAGACGCAACAAAACATGCGACGTAGTGATAAGGAACAAACAATAGTAACTTATTTATTTCAAAACAACAACAAAAATTATAAATTTAAAGGCGGTCATGAAATATTTATTTCAAGACGGCAATAAGGCACGCGACGTAGTGACGAGGCATATACAGTGGTTATGTTCAAATATATATGATGTGATAAAAAAATATGTACATAAGGGTAGACTAGCCATGTACAATTAAATGTACTTCTCGAGGCATATACGATGGTTATGTTCAAATATATATGATGTGATAAAAACATATGTATGGATATATAAAATCAAAACCAAAGCAACCAAGTCAAGACTTAAAATATGAAAAAAATCAAGACTTCAAAATCCATATAAATCAACAATTGGGCTCAACAGTCTCAAGACATCAAAAGTCGAAAACCTAAGGAGTTCCACAAGTCAATATTCAAAAATCCATATAAATCGACAATTGAACTCAGTAGTCTCAAGACATCATAAGTCAAAGACCCAAAGAGTTTCACAAGTCAAGAAAAGAGCTTCACAAGCATAAAAGCAGAAGCTTATGAAAAGTTAAAATCAAGTCTATGGTTCATCAACATGGAGAAGTCATAACTTAAAATTCAAATCAAACTCATGATGCAAATCAAGTCCAAAAATGCAAAACGTCCAAGACACAAGTTCGGATACAAGTCCATAAGTCAAGATGATTTCAAATTCTTTGTATTTTCAATGTAGTCCATGAATTTATATTTATTTAAATGAATGAAATTGATTATCACAACTTGTTTCATTGTTCACACTTATTTCTTAATTGGAGGTTCCCGCGACAATGTCCAGGGTAATTAACATTAGCGGTTTGCCCCTAATGGAAGTCATGAGCCCACAATCCCTTGAAGTCTACAAAAAATTAAAATTTGATTTGTGATCCATTATTTTTTTAACCGGTCGATTCTAATTAAAGGCTGGGTGATAGAAAAGGAGCCCACAATGCTGTTCTGGAAAAAGGGATATAAGTCACCCAAACTATTGCATCTCAGAATCTCATGCCTTGTCTAAAGGTCCTTCACAAAGAAACCAAATGGGTCAAATTCAATTGAACATTTGTTATTGGGATGTGAATTTAAGGATGAATATAAGATTTTGACTATGTGAGGTGTGGCCCGGACATTATGTAGATAGAGAGGGTGATGAGAAAAGTTGAGAATGGTAGAACTAGTGTGCATAACAGGTAGGTACACAATCAGGATTTATTGGTAGGAGGGGCTGAGGGCAAAATGTCAAAGAAAATTCATTCAACATAACAAATGTTTCCGATACAAAATAGTGTGACAATGCAATCTTTGATTAAAACAACATATTTTATTATGCATTTTGCTATGTAGATATAACATTCTTTTTACACATTTTCTTATGTAGAGTTAACACTAAACCTTATTTAATTATACACGTATACAATGTGATATATACTAATGTGTAATGTTTGATATTCTCAACACTACATCTAAATAATCTCATCGAGGCATTTAATCAAACACATTGTAATCATATCACAAGAATGAAGTTACCAATCATGTTCTATATTTTTTACCCAATACTTTTATACATTCATTCTCATTTAAATTAAGAAGGAATACATGATCCAATAAAAAGAAAAAAATACTAGTATACTCACTATTATCTCCAACCAATGTACAGAATTGCAAGGATGCAAACCAATACAAAAAAGTTTTAGAACTAAGTTTAAATCCACTAGTTGCTTGCCTCTCCTTGGCCCATAAAACATAAGCCTATTGGCCCACAAGTCTCACACACAACACAAGCCCACCAATCCCAATTTCCAAACATAATTGATTTAAATTTGATGTTGTTTAATAGATCCAATGTAACTTGTTATATCACGACGCATTAAAAACAATCCAATGCAATGATTCCCATGGATTTTAAATTCTCATCTTGGCTAGCGTTTCTTCTTCCTTAGTAGCAGTCAGGTAACCGCCGAATCTTCACATCTTAGTAAATCGCCAACACTTGAACCTAGAAGCAAAATTTAAGAAAAGGAGATAAGGAGCCATCTTGAGAGCTTGGCCTTCAGCCTTGGGAGGGGAAGGGCTATAACCTACGGGCAAAGGAAAGATGTGGCAATCGTCGAAGGCAAGAAGCCCCCGCTAGCCCCCTCTTGGTTGCATCCTTGAATAGCAGGTATAATAAATCCATCACCAACTATAACATGCTAAGAAAAATGCTTTGTCGAAGAAGAGGAACAAGGAAGTATACAATTGTCAACAATCCTATGCGAGTCGCCCCCTATCCATATACTAATCAGCGATGAGTTGTTGGAATGACATGGAGTTTAGGGCATTGATCAACATTGTCTGGTTCCAAGATGGCGATGGTGCAGGTGTGAGGCCCCTCAAATGGATGTGAGGGAGCACCAGATCCACTAGGTCTTGCCAACATGAAGGGAGTGTTGCCATGCCACTGATGAAACGAAGGAGGCATGGAACCAGGCCATGACCCAATGAGGAGCAATCAAGGAAAGGCCGCCATCGTGTCCGCTGATTTGGCCAAAATGACCACCAACGCATCCACGCCACTAGCCACCATGGTATGTATCCTTGCCACTAGAGACACTCTGGTCACCGTGGGGCAGGGTGATCACCACAATCACAAGATCCACGCTGGCCCTGGTGGGTGCTATGGTCACTGGATCTGATAGTGAGGAGCCTGATGGCCGTCGTGTTCTTGGAGCTGCTGACGGCTGGTTTCTTCAAGTAACAGAAGAGAGAGGACGTGAAGAAAACTTGGGAATAGCGACTTCAGCAATCGGTGACAAAGAGATTGCCTTGTACCACGTTCTGAAATTGAGACTCTAAATGAATAGAAGGACTATACTTATTGTCATAGAAGATGTTCTAGATCGCATCCCAGATGGTCTTCGCATTGGCACTAGAAGATAGAATAATATGGAGTATGTCAGTGGAAACTGAGTCATATAGCCAGGATAGGATAGTGAAGTCTTACTGCTGCAATTCGGTATTAGGAGAGGAAGGAGCCGGTTCTTCAACTTGGCCGCGGAGAGTATATTTACCACAGACTAGCAGGAAAAGCTCATGCCGCTTAGAGTACTTGGACTCTTGTAGATCCAGGGAGAAAAGTATGTGGGTTTTTATACAAGTGATGTTAATCAGTTAGGTCATCAAAGAAGAGACAACCTGAGACATAATAGAAGAGTTGGTCGAAGGCGTAGACATGGCTGGAGGTGGAAGAGGAAGGGCAAGGTGAGGGTGAAAAAAAATTAGGCAAAGATGGGCTCTGGTTCCATGCTAAAAGAGCAATGAACAACCATGCATGAGTGCAACAACAAAAAAGAGAGAAAGTGGGATCCCAACAACTTTCCATGGGATACTAACAATAATATCAAAGACCAAATCATGCATGACATGGAGAGTATTTGCTAACATTGAAAGCTAAAAAGTATAAAATAAATAAATAAATATAATAAAGATTAAAATTAGAAGTAGCTAAAGAGCCAAAAATAGCCACAGTCGTATGCATGTTAATAATTAACATGAAAACTATAGTGCAAGAATATCAATAATAAAGGAGATCAAAATGAAACCAAAAAACTCTAAATATATAGAACAAAATATGAAAACTCACAAATACACAAAAAAAATAAATAAAAGCCATGCTAACACATTTTATTATAAACGAAGACATGGTAGATGATTGATTCCCCGCAAGTGTATGAGATCGCATAGTAATACCTCGTGTAAAGACAGAAGGATCATAGTCCTTGGGGTTAAGGATCAACTATTACTCCTTCGCCACCTACTTTCTAGCCCAACATCTTAAGTGAGAATTTACTTATTTAGATACAAGAACATAAATAAGAGATTGCCACACAAATTTAAAGTTTAAGCAAGAGGTTACAAAGACAACAATGATGTGCAAAGGGCTAATGGATGTGGATCCCTTTAAGGGGTCATCATGATACAAGGATGAAGAACAAACATATACAAGGGTGATTTGGACCAAGGGATTTCTAGATTAGATTAACCCCAATTTCTCAGTGATTGAACCCTAATCCTATACGAGTGTTGATCAGAATCTCTTCCAAATCAGTACTCCTACAATTGCTTTAAGAACAAGGAAATCCAAAAATAAGAATAAACTCCTACTAGGTTTACTCTTAAGAGTCAGAGGGCTACCAACATCCAATCTCTCAGCAAGTTGATACAAGCAACCCCTTTTAATCTATTCAAGATCCAATACACATGAGTAGGTCACATCGACGTGTGCAACTCATATAAGAATTACGGATCTCTCCATATGTAATTCTAGCATGAAGGCGTAATGGATTAAATCACAAATCAAACCCAAGCAATAGAATTAAGTAGCAATCATCCAAAATACATGATGAATCCCCAAGGTTCACTGACATCCGGTGGCCTTGGGGGTCTAGCATACCATCAAACAAATGTAAACAACAAAGTAGATCAAAATACAAGAAAGGTCATAAATGCCATTCCCTAGATGAAAAGATGATAAAGATGTGGTAGATCGGGTCGAATGACGCTTCCTTCTCGCAAGGATCACCAAATGACGCTTCCCCTAGCCGAAGGTTGCTTCCGGGTCCTAAGACTCCTTCCTTCCTTGGTGGTAGGTCACCCCTTTGAAAGATGATGCCTTGAAGCCTCAAAAGCCCTTGAAATTGCCTTTAAAGATTGCTGTCATTTCTAGGTTTTCTTCTCTTCAATGGTGGCCAAAGAACTCCCTTTTTCCAGTCCTAGAATGTTTCTTTTATACCCCCGAGTCATACGGGCCATATGGGGATCGTATGGAGACTGTATGAAGGCCAAAACCATGTGAATTCAATGCATACTAGGGTCAATACCGGGTGCATATGGGTCTGATAAGGACCCGTATGGAGGCCACATGAGTAAGGCAAAAGTTTCTGCCTCGAAACTCTT
Organism: Dioscorea cayenensis subsp. rotundata; assembly: GCF_009730915.1. NCBI lineage: Eukaryota > Viridiplantae > Streptophyta > Magnoliopsida > Dioscoreales > Dioscoreaceae > Dioscorea > Dioscorea cayenensis. The sequence goes on along the minus strand of NC_052487.1, from coordinate 13,802,867 downwards.
CATGTGCTACAGTAGTTGCTACAGTGAAATTACCACAAGTACATCTGTCACAAATCCTGCTACGGTGGACCAGCTAGAGTAATACACTACAGTACTGTACAACCTGGTTTTCTCCTTTTTTTCGCCCTAATTATGTCCTCCTCTTCTCCATGGCTTCTCTGTGCCCTACAAGGCAAATAACACATGATTTAGTACAAAACGGGCATCAATTCTTAACAAAATACATGCTAAGTGTATAAAATATATACATTTAGACACTTATCAAATATCCCCATCCCTAAGAGATTGCTTGACCCCAAGCAAACAAATCATGAAAAACAAAGAGAATGATAAGTGCTAAATGTATCACCTCTGGCTCAAATAAATACAAGAATTTAAAAGAAATGGATAATGATATAAAGGTGTTGAGTTAAAATCAAGAAATATGAAAGAAAGATTCGGCCTCACCTCTTATATGTATGTGCCTTGTGTGTGAATCTTCTATCTCACTTGCCCTGATATGGTCTAGCCTAATGACTTCAATCAGTACAGCTCTAGATGCCAATCACCCAACACACAATGAATATCGAGTCTTAAAATGTGAAGTGGTACTTCAATGAACAACTAAGATCCTTCTAATTCTTAGACTTGAAACCAAACCCCTTTTCCTTAAAAACACTAAGTAGACAGTCAAAAAGATCAAAAGGGTTATTAATATTAATATTATTATTATTATTTTCTTTTTTCCACCAGTCTGACTAATGTAGACTGCACAAAATCTTTCTTGAGGATGTACATGTTAGTTAGGCACAAGAGTTAACCAACTACTCGATTACAGATTTACATAGATGCATTCATGCTTCACGAGCAGAGAAATACTGACATAGACTCATTTTTCTATTTCTTTTTCTCCCTTTTTTTTTCATTTCCATTTTTTTTTTCACGTTCACCCTAGATCACATCTTTAGACTTCTTTATATGCCACAATACTAGGACAAACTCAACAAGACTTAGAAATTCTTAAGAGTTCATTGAAGGATAGAACTTAGTATTCTAAGACCATGTACTCAAAGTTGTGTGTTAAGCATACAAGAGAGTTAGAATAGTCATGTTGCCATTTCCCCAAGGCATCAACAAAAGATTCAGTATACAAGACAATACTAGAGGTGAAACAGGATTCAAGAAAGCACAAAAAGCATGTAACTCACATCAGTAATTAATCCAAGCTAGAAGAATCTCACAAGAATGATCAAACCATCATAGGTAACACTGGCATGTAAACAATGGGCCTAACAAATGAAATACACCCATCCCCACACCTAGTATTGTACATTGTCCTCAATGTACAATAATCATGAAAATCATGATATAATAATCAATGAAAACAATAGAGGAGGGTGAAAATGAACTTCCTCGGTTCATCTTGCACAAGTACCGAGGTGAGACCCGAACACAGGTTACGGCGAGCTGTACATTTTGGGCCCGGCTTCCACTAAATGTGGGAAGACTCACCTCACTCTCTTAATGCCCTGCAAGGCAAAAATGGGACATCATCATTCCAAAAAAATGCAAACACAAAAATAAACACTAGGGAGTAGTCAAACAAACATACTAGATAAAAGGAAACAAAGTTCAAAACAAAAGGTTGGTAGGGCATGACCCTTACCAACTAAGCAGTATAGTAAGTAAACAAAAATACAAACTGAGAAGTAAATAACAAAGCACACTAAAGCAATAAAACAAGTGTCCATGCTCAAAATAAGAACTAGTTGTCGCTGGATGCTGCAGGTGGTGGTGGTCTTTAGTGTGCTTCGAAAGTGCTCAAAACCTCCGAGATCAAATTGGCGATAGGTAGGATCATCAATCGCGAACAAGTTTGCCCAACAACCATGTGAGAGTAACTCCTTCACTCGTTTATCCGTCCCAATTGTTTCCAAGATACCCTATTCTCTGTGATGAAATGTGCCAAAAGGTTTGGTCTTCAAAACTTCATACTTCGCGTTGAGATGAGCATGCTTAAAGAGTGGTTCTTCGGGGTTGGCATTGTGCTTATTGGATGTTTGGAGGCAAGTTTCTTGATGTTCGGCATTCCTACAACATAGATAAACTTAATAAAGCTTCAAGGAATCCAAAACAATCCAAAATGTGGTGTAAAAGATGAAGAAAAAATGGATAAAATGATGGATAGTGACAATACTGCCCTATAGGTACTATTCACTTTGCAAGAACCTCCCTATAAACATGATAATCGAAAAATTCTTACATAAATTCAAGGGAAACTTCATCCATGATAATCAGACCACAAAAACTAAGCCAAATACTTGAATAATTCCACAAATAAGCTCCAAGAAAGCAAGAGAATTGAAAAAGATAAAAACTAGGGCATCAAGACTCTTACCACAAAAACTTGAGAAACCCACAATTAAACTAGAGGAAAACCACTAGGTCAAAGTTTCAATGATGTTAGGAGGAGATTTAGAAGAATAAATGAGAAGATTTGGCCAAGAAATGAGTGAGAAAAAGGAGGAGAAATCAGGAGAAAAAGAATAAGAAAGGAGAGAGAAAAGGTGGTAAGAAGAAGAGTTGGTTTTAAGGGGCTACATGAGCCATAGGGACTCCATGCAGCCAGCATAGAGGCCGTATGGCCTAATGAAATCTCACTAGTTAATTGCAGATGGCCTCAATCAAAGGGGTATTGAGGCCGTATGCTTAGAATGGGTTTCTAACATCATTAATCAACCTCAAAATGATCAAATGAAGCCAAGAAGGGATAGAGAACCCCTCCAAGGTTAAATGTAAAGTTTTAAACTTCGATCTGATGAATGAAATAACACCAAGAATATGAGTTTCTCAACAAGATAAATGATTAAACCACAAGATAGACGATGAGAGAGAGACACATAAAGCAAGTGAGCATGGACTTATTCACACAAATAACACATAAACAAAATTACTTCAAGAATGATAAAACTAAACCCTAGAATACAAAAAATGAAGAGTAAACCCCCAAATGCTTGTGTTGCCTCCCAAGAAGAGCTTGTTTAACATCATGAGCCTGACATACCTTCTTACTTACCTCAGGGTGGTTCAAAAAGTTTGAAACTACCCCTGGTCTTCTTTGGAGCGTTGATTCTTCCCTGTAAATTCAATGGCAACAATGAATGAACTTCACACTTTTCATGAGTAATGAGGGGTGAGAAATGTACCTTTCCTCCTTAAGATGTTGGATGATGAGGGTTGATACCTTTCCATTTTCTTCCATGAACTTCTTTCCAAATTTTCTTCAACATTGATTCTTTTCTTTCCTTTTCTTTGGCATTGGTACATGTTACCATTTTCCTTTGGTTGCTTCAGTTTGTGACTTTAAGGAGAAGGGTGGGGTTCTTCTTATCCTCCATTCCCTTGATCCTCCAAATACTCATCTAAAGGGTTCAAAGATAGCACCTCCTACACACAATAAAAAATCAAAATATTAGTTTCATCAATAAAGTAAAGCGTGTCATCATGGTCTAAGGAGTGCTTCATGGCAGGCGGTCGTGTGTACACCGCCTCTTCTTCTCTGGCTCTCAAAGTTAGTTTTCCTCCTTTTAAATCAATGAGAGCACCCGAGGTACTGAGGAATGGTTGACTAAGAATCAAAAGTGTCTCTACATCTTCATCGATATCCATGATGACAAAGTCTACAGGAAAGACAAATTTGTCTACCCGGACAATCGCATCTTTTGCAATCCCACGAGGTTTCCTTGTTGACCGATCTGCTAATTGTAGAGTCATCCGTGTGGGTCTTAAATCATCCAAGCCCAGCTTCAGAGTACATAGTGTAGGGCATGACATTAATGCTAGCCCCAGAATCAACTAATGCATTTTCTTGAACTCCTTCTTCAAGCATACACGAAACTATGAAACTTCCCTGATCTTTCAATTTTTGTGGGAGTTTTTTTTAAGATGGCTGAACAATTTCCTGTGAGTACAATTATGCCTTCTTCCTCCAATTTTCTCTTGTTAGTGAGGAGCTCTTTCAAGAACTTGGCGTATTTAGACATTAGGGAGACTGCCTGGACATTCAGAATTCACCTTGGCAAGTTACCCCATTTGATGCTCAAGTGATTGCATGGAAGCTTGGAGATTTCTCAAGATAGAACCTATCTCATTGAACTGTCCGACATAACCAACTTATATCCTCTAATCCCCTACCCTGTTCCACTACCTCAACTACTGAGATGTTTATGTGAAGCTGTTTGAAAATGTTGATGAATTTCTTGAATTGAACATCTTCCTTATCCTGCCTTAGCCTTATTGGGTAGGGGATTAGAGGTTTGTACTCAGGTACATTTGATGACACTTGTGGTTGAGATTTATCATTTCTTCATCTATTGTTCCCCTCAACAATTTTTTCAGTTGGTTTGGGGTTTTCCTCAATGGCTACCCATTTTCTTTCATACTTGGGTCCTCTTCGACCCTGGTCTCAACCTACTTCCCACTTCTGAGTGTAATAGCCTTCAAATACTCCCTTGGATTTTTCCTTTAGTGTTACTAGGGAGACTGCCTTGATGTTCAGAAATCGCCTTGGCAAGTTGGCCCCATTTGATTCTCAAGTGATTGCATGGAACCTTGGAGATTTCTAAAGATAGAAATTATCTCATTGAACTGTCCGACATGCTAAGTGAGCTGGGCATTCACCTTGCTAAACTGTTCATCCATGCTGCTAGTTATGTTGTGAAAACTAGCTTCAGTGTTGATCATGAATTTGGGCATGATATCCTCAGTGGTGAATTTCTTCTCCTGTGGTTGTTGTTGGAATCGGGACACTTGCGGTGGTGCACCCCTTTATTGTTGTCCCTGGGTCCATGAGAAGTTTGGGTGACTCCTAAACCCCGGATTATAAGTTGCGCTATATGGACTCCCTTGATTCCTTTGCTCGCCAATATAATCAACATTCTCTATAGGGATGACAGAGGAGCTAGCAATAGGACACTAGGTGACCTTATGCCTACCACCGCAAGTGCAACAACTCATAACTGACACTGACCTCGAATTATTGCCCATGAGAAGATCTAATTTCCAGGGAAAAACATCAACACTTTTGCGGCGAGAGCATCATTTCTACTAACATCATAAATTTCAGCTCCTTTTTGCGAGGTTCCTCTTGAAACCCAATGAGATTCTTTACTTTCCACAGATTCAAGCAGTTGCTCAACTTCATCAAGATACTTGTTACTAAGGGATCCACCCACAGCGGCATCAATGAGTTGGCAAGTTGAGTAGTTCAGCCCATTGTAAATTATTTGCACATGCATCCACGAAGCAAAACCATGATGGGGAATCTTCTTAGGAGGTCTTTAAATCTTTCATAAGCCTCAAATAATATCTCGGACTCTCCTTGTTTAAATGCCAAAATCTCTTGCCTCAATTTGGTCGCTTTGCTTGGTGGAAAATATCTTCCAAGGAAATTTTCAACCATGTCCTTCCACATTTTGATTGACCCTAGTGATAGGGATGTGAGCCAACGGTATGCCCCATCACTTAGACTGAATGGAAATAGTCACAACCGAATTGCATCATCCGATACCCCATTTATCTTCAAGCAGAACAAATTTGGAGAAAAGCGGGAAAGGTGATCATGTGCATCCTCATTTGCAAAACCATTGAATTGAAATGAATTTTGGATCATGCTAACTGTACTTGCTTTGATTTCAAAATTGTTAGAGGCAACGGTTGGTGTTTGAACACTATATTCTTCGCCTGTGAACTGTGGTCTTTCATATTCGGACAAAGTGTGTCTCTTTTCGGCCATAATTAACGATTCTTCATCCTCAATTTTGATGTTTTGTTCACTTGAGCGTTCACCAACTTTTCTTAGTCTCCGATGCAAGGTTCTTTTAATTTCACTATCTGGTGCAACTAAGTTTGATGGATTTGCACATGTCAAGCATGGTACCTTGCAAAATTAAGAAAGATATTTAAAGGTTAAGATCAAAAAGAAAAAGAAAAAGAAGAGAAAAGATAAAAATAAATAAATAAATGAATGGGTAGAGCAATAGCTAAAAGTTTCCTAGTATTCCTTAATGTTTCCCGGTAATAACGCCAAAAAACTTGATTGATTCTCCACAAGTCTACGAGATCGCCAAGTAATACCTTGTGTAAAGACACAATGATCATATTCCTTGGGTTTAAGGATCTACTATTATTCCTTCGCCACCTATTTTCTAACCCAACATGTAAGTGACAGAATTTACTTAATTAGACACAAGAAAATAAATAAGAGATTGCCACACAAATTTAAGGTTTAAGCAAGAGGTTACAAAGACAACAATGATGTGCAAAGGGCCAATGGATGTGGATCCCCTTAAGGGATCATTATGATACAAGGATGAAGAACAAAAGATACAAGGGTGATTTGGACCGAGGGATTTCTAGATTAGATCAACCCCAATTTCTTGGCGGTTGAACCCTAATCCCATACGAGTATTGATTGGAATCTCTTCCAAATCAACACTCCTATGATTGCATTAACAACAAGGAAATCCCAAAATAAGAATAAACTCCTTCTAGGTTTATTCTTAAGAGTTGGAGGGCTACCAACATCCAATCTCTCGGCATGTTGATACGAGTAACCCTTTCTAATCCATTCAAGATCTAATACACATGAGTAGGTCACATCGACGTATACAACTCATATAAGAATTACGGATCTCTCCATATGTAATTCTATCATGAAGGCATTGGAGGTCTAGCGTACCATCAAACAAATATAAATAACAAAGTAGATCAAAATACAAGAAAAGTTCATAAATGACACTCCCTAGATGATAAGATGATGAAGATGAGGTAGATCAGGCTGAATGACGCTTCCCTCTCCCAAGAATCGCTGACTGACGCTTCCCCTAGCTGAAGGTCGCTTCCCGGTACTAAGACTTCTTCCCTCCTTGGTGGTAGATCTTTACTTTAATAGATGATGCTTTGAAGCCTCAAAAACCCTTGAAATCACCTTGAAAGATCATTGTCGTTTATAGGTTTTCTACTTTTCAATGGTGGCCAAAGAACTCCCTTTTCTAGCCCTAGAATGTTTCTTTTATACCCTTGAGTCATACGGGGGTCATATGGAAACTGCATGAAGCCCAAAACCTTGAGAATTCGATGCATACCGGGGTCAATACCGGGGTGCATACGGGTCTGATAAGGACTCGTATGGAGGCCGCATGAGTTAGGCAAAAGTTTCTATCTCAAAACTCTCCAGGTGCTACAGTAGCTACTGCAGTGAAATTGCTACATTACATCTATTACAGTAATCTTCCTTAAGTAAACCAGATACAATAAATACGCTATAATACTGTACACCCTAATTTTCTCTTTTTTCGCCCTAATTGTGTCCTCGTGTTCTCCATGGCTTCTATGTGCCCTGCAAAGCAAATAACACACGATTAAGTACAAAACATGCATCAATTATTAACAAAATACATGTTAAGTGTATAAAATGCATATAATAAAATATATAAATTAAGACCCTTATCAGTAGAACAAGAGAAAAACACCGAAGCAGTCACAATATATATATATATATATATATTAGGGTCCATATATTAAGTAAGAAGGCAAATAACCACAACAAGCACATTTTTAAAAAATAAAATAATAAACCAATCAAATCAAGATTATCTCAAAGGCATGCCTAAACAAAAAATAATTGGAGAAGCATGTATGTAAGTTATTAACAGCGAAAACTAGTATGAAACATTAACAAAATGGAAACCGTAATAAAAAATACATCCCAAATATATAAAAAAAAAATATATGAAATTTTAAAAATCCCCCAGAAAAGCATGCAATTAGGTTTTAATACAAGAGAAAAGAAAGTATACTAGGGTAAAGAGATCACATCAATTAAAAATAACTTTAGTTAAATAAGAAAATGTTAAGGTTTCAAATATATGAAGAGAATCAGTTAACGATATAATCAATCATAAGATAAACAAACTTGAAATCTAGAAGATATGGGCGAAAAACATATGAATCAAGATTTAAAAAAAAAAAATCAAAGGTAAATCAAGAGCATAAAATGATTGAAGAAGCATGCATATAAGTAATTTATATGATAAAATAATATAGTAGCATTACCATAAAAGGATTTAAAATAAAAATACATCCTCAACATATAGAACATTGTTGTATGTAGGATGAGAAAAAAAAAACCCTGATCCAATGATCCGATATGGTGTCCGATTTTTGGACACGAATTTTTACAGGTGAAAAAATGGATAGGGTATCCAATCCAAATTTTTAAAATGAAAACCAGATAGGATCAGGATCGGGAGAAAATAAAAACTGGATACGCAAATCCGATCAAGTTTTCAGCATATATATATATATATATATATATATATATCTTAAATTGATTAGATTAGGGATTTAGAATTTATTAATATGTATATATAACTCTTAGAGATTAGATTTTGAATTTGGATTTTTTTACATTTAGCTCATATAAAATTTAAATTTATTGATATATATATATATATAATAATTTTAAATTTTACAAGGGCTAAAAGTAAAAAAAAATCCAATTCCCTAATCCAATCCATTTGAAATGTATTTATTTTTCTTTTAATTCCTCTCTTCTAGTCATCATCAACACTATCTTCTCTCTTACTTCATTATTGATGACGGATTTAATGCTTCCAAAAGTATTTAATTTTTTTTATTGCTTAGGATTGATAAAACTTATAGAATAATATAAGATTTTATTTATTATTATTTTTTATTAAATTATAAGTTTGTTATATTTGTTTTTTATGTGATCTTATTATATAAAAAAATTCATAAGGATGATAAAACTCCTGATATGCGATATCTGATCCGGTTTAAACTGATTCGGATACAGGTCGAGTTTTTCCTAATCCAAAAAACCGAGTATTGGATTGGGTAACTAGTTTTGCTCACCCTTATTCGTATGGACATTATGTTGAGGCCATGAAAAAGAAAAATAAACTCTTAGGTTTGAATCCTTAAGAAAATAACTACAAAAAGACCACTACATAAGATAGTACTTATTGAAATAAAACTAGAACATATATAATAGTTGCTATTGTTTATGTTGCCATTATTTGTCACATGCTGAGGTGGCAGCTAATGATGTGGTCCAATGATTATGATAGGAAAACTATGACATGGTGAGATGATAGAGACTATCTTTGGAGGAGCTTCAAAGTGGCAAGAAGATCTCAAGGAGAATATTTGATGAGCATATTTTATCAGATACCAAGTTTGGAGTGAAGATTGATTGAAGGCCAAACTTAGACATGCTATTTTTGGCAAGGAGCTAATTAATTGGAGATCATGCTTAGTGAGTTTGAATGAAGCTAAATCAGGAGAATGCCTTTGAGCTATTTTTGAGGAAAGCTTTAAATGGATTGAATAAAAAGACAAAAGATATTTTTGGAAGAACTTTGCATAAGGCTAAAGGCTAAATTAGATGTGGGCTTAGATTGCTTGAAGACCAAGTTTCCATTAAATTAGAAAAATACGAGATTTAATGAAGAATCACATGGAGTTGATTTAAAGATGATTAAGATTTCATCAAGCTATTATTGGATGCTATTATGGCTGATTGAAGGCGAAATTTGGTAAATTGAAGATTAAGATTGATGAAGATCACATGAGAAGCCCAAAATAGAAAAGCACCGAGTTTGGGTGCTTGCTTGAAGACCCTAGATGGGGTTCTTGATGGCATGATGTGGAGTTCAACTAGTTATTGTTGTCAATCAATCAAGATCAGGACAATTCAACGGCCTATGACTCGAACTCAACTAAGAGGGTGAAAGTGTCCAGAGGTTGAATTGTAATCAAGTAGTGCCTAAGTCAGTGTCAACAAGTGGGCCAAGTTGCAATAGAGTTGTAACGCTAGAATTAGATTGTGCTAAATTTGGATGTTGCAAAGAATTAAAATAGAAGTGGAAGGTTTTCAAGAGGTTGTTTGTGTGAAGAACTATATAAGTCCCTGCTTAGAGATTTAGGATGCAGTGAGGGAGTCCTAAATTGTAGGCGTGTAAGTATTGGTCAGTCTTATGAGAGTAAGCTTATAATGGATTTGATTCTCGAGGCTTTGCCTGACAAACATAGGCATGTGGGTCCAAAATGTATCACCAAACCTTTTGTATTCTTTTCTCTCATTGGTTGTGGTCTGTGTGTGTGCATTGATCATAAAAAATTCACTAACTCACAACCCCTAACAAAATTAACAATAAGAAACCCAAACAATTCAAATAGATCTACTAAGATTAAATAAAAAAATAAACATACCAAGTAATTGATCTACCATATGTTAGAAAACCCTAATTCCTGGATTACAAGTTGGCTAAAATACCCATATCCAAAAAGCAAATAGCTTACAAGAAGAAAAAAAGAAAGAAAGAATAATGGCATGAATAAGAACAACATATGTCAAAAGTATCTCTTACACATGCCAATATCCGTAAGAAATCATTATACTTATAAAAAATGAAGGATTATTTCTATGAAATACTTATAAAAGCTTTGTTTTATTAACAACATGGATAGGCCGAGGGAGGATGTCTATGTCCACCTATATGCTTGTGAGAAAGAAACAATAGGGATGATACCAGCCTATTAAAAAAAGGTAAAGAAAGGAAGCTCAGGGAGACGATGAAAGAAGAAACTTTATCAAGTCCAAAAGGATATAGTCCATAAAAAAATGGAGGCGAAAAGAGTAAACCCTAGAAGAACACACTAGAGAATATTCAAAAAATAGGTGGAAAGTGGAATGTTATTCCAACCCTCATATGGCATCATGTACCCAAAGTGGGACTCGGTCACACATGCAAAAAAACTTCAAAGTCCCGCTTTAGATTATTTTTCAAAAATCATTTGACCAAAGTGGGCTAATTTTAGAATTTGGCTTCTAACTTTGGTGACAACTTCAAGATAATTGCATAGTAATAAGTAGAAATGATAGATGTTAGTGTTCGGTAATATTGCAAAACTTAAATAACATCATCAAAGCCATGCGGAAGTAATAATAAACTTGTGATATGTTCTAATTGTTTTAATAAACACCATAATTTAATTAAAAGACCTAGAAAATTACCTCTTAATGTTTGAAAGTCTTTCCTTCGATGTGCCGAATTTGTCCCTCGGATTGTCATAGATCTCTTAGCGCCAAACAAAAGTCCCACGCCTCCAGATCACACGGAGGAAATAAGAAACAATCTCTTCTTCTTCTCCAAATAACGGCTAGGGTTAGAGAGGAAGAGAGAGAGAGAGAGAGAGAGAGAGCTTGGGAATTTTCTCACTAGAGAATTAATTGATTGCCTCTAGGGTTAGAGAGGAGTCATATTTATAAAGCCTTCATAAAACACGATAAACATTATTCAATTATGAAGTTCTATTCAAAATATGAACCTTCATAATATGATAAACATTATCATAGAAGTTCTATGAGTCCTAATATAACTAAAATCGCTTTTGTCTTCAAGTCTTTAAAATTTTAATTAACTGTTCAACTCCATCGAATTTAAATAAAAATTTAAACTTAAGGCAAAACCCTAGAATAATTTACAATTTCACTTATCCCATGAAGTAAAATTGTAAATTGACAATTTTACCCCTACACTCAAAATGAGACTGATTTTTTATCCCTTTGAGTGTGACTCCCTAGCTTCATTCCGATTGGCAATAGGAGGATACCAAAGGACATGGGTGACACCTAGCCAGCCCCGTAACCCCACGTCATAACTCAACTTAACACAAATAAGTAGATCATTACGAACCTTTCCGATTATGATTACCATATGTGTATAAACCCTTCATTCTTGTATCCCAATCGAGTGAGAGTCATGGTAATTATCAAAATCACCGAACTCGATCATATGCTAATATCCATAGTAGAGTAAGATTACCAAGCTACCCTTTGTGTCCCACACGATTAGTTTGACTGCCTTGGCCAAAGTCTTCTAATCTCACATACTTATAATTGTATAGGATACTAACTTGTTTACTTTCGAGAGAATGAATTCCCTCTTGGAGATCACTCACAATTGTTACTTGCTCGACATAGTCACACTTCAAGATCGACTCTACCAAAAGGTAAAGTGAACCTAACGACTCTAGTAATAGACTAGACGTCACAAGCACTTTGTGATCATGATACCTCAGGTCTAATGTCCACTCATATGATCATAACCAACAATCCTAATCATTGATGTCAAAGAGTATAACCCATGTAATTGGATTTTTGGGAGTCATGTTCGAATACACCAATCCCATTGATGTATTTCTGACATATGCTTCCACTATTCCATAGTATTCAACTAACACTCTTTGCCAAAGTATACGTCATACAAATCCTTATGAACTCTCAATTAAAGATCCTCTGATTTGTGAACTATTTAAGTGTATAAGTTCCAAACCCTTCTAGTGCTCTCTTCTTTATCCCACAAAGAGTTGAAGGTTTAACTTAATACACATGGACTGCGAAGTTCAAAACTAATTAAAATGCCATCACAAGATTTATATGAGCATCAAAATAAATACCTATTTAATAATAATAAGAATGTATAATACAAATGAAATGCCCTAATACAAGTATCCTCATTGGCATTCGAGGGCATAATCCTAACAGTTAGCCCCTACTTCCAAGAAACAAACATGCCCTTAATCTTATGTTGAGTGAGTAGCCCCTCATTAGATTTTGATTATAAATTTGACAATTGATGATTTAGGTGAGAGAGATAATAAGTTTATTTTTTTAGTTTACTTTGATGATTTGATCCCAAGTTGTTATTTGATTGGATTGCATTTCATGTGAATTCAAACTAAACTTGGAAATTTTTGTTCTTCATCTTGAATCTATAAAAATTAAATTAAAAGTACACTACTTTTTATGATAACTATTTTTTTCATCATAACCCATCTTGTTAGTAATGATATTTATTGCTTTAAAAGCAATTTCTTGATGGCCTCCTCTTGATGAATTCTCTTATTGTTTTAAAGAATAACAAAATTATGTATTTCTATTATACTGTCCATGACCACTCTCACAATGGAAGTAGGGATGTAAATGGGGTGGAGAATCCCCGTTCCCCGCGGGGATCCGCCCCGGCGAGGCGGGGATTCCCCGAAATAAACCCCCTCGGGGAGGAAAACGGGGGAAAATCCCTCCCCGCCTCGCGGGGCAGCGCGGGGCGGGGGAGGGGAGGGCATTCCCCGCCCCGCTCCCCGCGGGGATCCCCAAGGGGATTCCCCTATTTTTAAATATATATATATATATTGAAAATAACTTATATGATTATTTATCTATTTTTATAAAAAAATTCAATATGAATATAAGATTATAAGGACCAAATATTTGGATTTTAAGAAAATATATTTTTGTTATTTATTAATAATGTTTTAGACTTTTAGTAATACTAGTGTTACTCCCGTGTGATGTACGAATATAATTATATGAAATTTTTAAAAATAAAATTTAATAAATTTTTTTTATTTTCTATAAAAATTAAGATAAAATTAAGATTAGATAAAATAAGCTATTTATCAACTTTAAAGATATAATATTTTAAAAAATTAATTTTATTATATATTATGGATAAAATAATAAAAATTAGTTTAAAATAATATAATTTAGTATTATGTTATAACTATTTTAATATTATTAAAATATTATTGGTAAAATTTTTATGAGAAATTGACCAGTGTCAATAGGTCTTCTACTTTAATATATATATATATATATATATATATGTTGATGCATAGTATTATTAAAATTTTATGTAATAAAAAAAATTAGTGGGGGCGGGGATTCCCCAACCCTGTGGGGATTCCCGCGGGGGAGTGAGTGGGGAGAATGTTTCCCCGGCGGGGAATCCCCGCCCCGTGGGAAGCGGGGATGGGTACGGGGATCCCATTCCCCGCTCCACCCCATTTACATCCCTAAATGGAAGTGGGTAAAAATATTCCCTCAAAGAATGAGAAGTGTTAAATTATTTCATAATAACATACGATGACTGATGTAATTATTGAACTGGCTCTAATTGACTGAACCCAATGTGATGGGCCATTGGGATCGAATGATTTTTGAAAAATAAAGCTGCTAGACATTTTATAAAAGGTGTGCGGTTTTTACGATTACAAATAAAAGGTGTGCGGTTTTCTATTCTAATCCATCGAAGAACACATTGAAAGAAAGAAGCCTGAGAGGGAAGAAATACTGAGAGAGAAATTGTGGTTAAAAGGTTTTGGGATTTCTTCGTTCAAACAAGTTTTAATCATGGATCAAAGTAAGTAACTTTTATCATTCATGCTATGTGATGTCTAAAATTATTTAAATCTATCATGCAAATCAAATCCGATGAAGTTCTTGTTTGCAAAGCTAGTTTATTTGATATTAAAAACTTGTTTAAATTAGAAAATATTCCATTAATTGGTAGTAGAGACAGGTTATAACATGTTTTATTTGCCATTAAAGTTACATACATATATACATACATACATAAATACATACATACATATTTATATTGATTTGTTCTGCCATTCATTTCCTTTTATGGGTTTGGATTGAAATTAATTTGTTGTTTTTCCTTAATCTATGTTGTTTGGATAATCTATGATTTTATTGAAATTCGTGGATCAAGATTATTGTAAATCTAAATTTTTTATGTTGATTTTGAAGCAACATAAAATTGACAACAATTATCTTTTGAATATAGTTTCAAATTTTATCTTAATGCCATTTTATTTTTTTGAAATTTTAAATATGAGAAAGGCAAATGGAATGTGCTATTAATTATTTTTTGAATTCAATTTCAATTCTTATATTAATGATAATTAATTTAAAATTTGAATTTGAGAGATATTGTAGAGAACTTGTCGAATTATAATGGAAGAGAAAAAGAAATTGTTAGTCACCAAAGTGAGTTAACAAGAAAAGATATTTCATCATTTGATTGTGTATTTCCAATTGTTCATGTGTATTGGATGCTAGTAAATGGCATAAAAATTTAAACGGAACAATTGACATCATTAGTTATGATGCTAAGAGGGACCCAAAGGTAAACTTATCAACATAATTGGTGAAAATGTTTGTGTATCCAAAGATAGCATGCATTTGGACTTAAGTAAGATTAATTGCCTATTAAAACATGTTTGTGCAAACATCGTACATGTTAAAAATGTGTATTCAATTATTACCCAAAGGTAAACTTAATCACAAAATAAAATTAAGTATTTACCTAAATCCATTAAGGTTTCTCAAAGTATTAATGTGTAAGCTAATATAATATTTGTAGCATATTACAATTTGTTTTCTTTAGGCAATGGAACAGTCAAGTTCAAATGGGATGAATTAGGCGGATTGGTTTGAGAAAATTTAATTTCAGCTAGGTGATATAAATTTGGGCCTAGCAATTGTTTCAGATGAAAAGCCTACAACCATCATTGAGACTAGACGGAAGCTAAAAGGTCTCTTTATAACAATGGCTGAAAATGTTAAAGCCATCAATACCCAGAACAGACAGTGCAAGGGAATTTATGATGAAAATTAAAGAGTAATCTCAATCAAACACAATCGGCAGGTCAATTGTGGGGGCCTTGATAAGTGAGCTAACAAGAAGTATTGACTGGTCACAACCCATCCATGATCATGTAACGAGTATGGCAATTGTAGCTGCAAAGTTGAAATCAATGGGTATAGATGTGAGTGAGCCCTTCCTGGTTTAGTTTATCATCAACTCTCTTCCTCCCAAATTTGGCCAGTTCCAAGTGAATTACAACACCCTTAAGGAAAAATGGAACCTTCAAAAAATTAGGGCCATGTTGGTTCAGGAGGAAGGTTGAAGAAAATGCAGGAGCCTTTTGCCTTTCTTACGGTTTATGATAAAGCTGCTAACAATAAGGTTAAACTAGGTAAGAAGGACAAGAAGGTTAAGAAGAAGAACAAAAGTCCCCATTGAAGGTTAGTGAGGGCCAGGTTAGTAAGGAGCATAGGTGTTTTTTTCAGCAAGAAGACTGGTCATCTTTGTAAGGAGCATAGATAGTATTCACATGTGTGACTTAACCTATCAAGGATAACAAATGGTGTCAGGCCATGTCTATAAAGTTTGACGCCCTTGTTCAAAATGGTACTTGGGAGTTGGTTCCACCATATGAGGCTCAAAACATTATCGGTTGCAAGTGGATCTTTTGTATTAAATGTTTGCCTGGTGGTTTTGTTGACAAATATAAAACTCGTCTTGTTGCTAAGGGTTTTCATGAGCACCCAAATCTTGACTACCATGAGACAATCAGCCCTGTTGTCAAACCCATAACTATTTGCCTCATGCTTTCAATTACGATCAGCCATGCTTGGTCTCTCCGCCAACTTAAAGTCAACAATGCCTTACTTCAGGGGACTCATTGAAGATGTCTACATGATACAACCACATGGCTTCATTGATACTAACCACCACAAGCATGTCTACAAGTTGAGAAAAGCTATCTATAGTCTCAAGCAAGTACCTCGGGCTTGGTATAGTAAACTTCGTCAATTCCTTCTTCACTCTAGTTTTATCAACTCTACCACTGACACCTCTCCATTTATTTTGAACAAAAATAAAGTAACTCTCTCTCTCTCTCTCTCTCTCTCTCTCTTATTCTTTATGTTGATGATATTATTATCACCAAGAAAGATTCTAGTGTAGTTCGGGATCCATTTGTTATCCTTGATGGCTTGAGTCACACATGTGGGTTCTATCTCTTGGACAAGAAGAGCAGAGAGGTTAAGTTCGGTGATTAGCTTATGAATATGGTTACAGGAGTGAGTAACAATGGGAGAGGCCTGGAAGGAGGGGTAGCGGTTGAGGTTTGGGATTGGTAAGAGGGAGATCTTCAGGCTGTTCAGGGTTTGGCGAGGTGGTTGAATTAGGATTGAAGAGATTACTTGACAAGGGTGCCCTAGAAGGTTGAACCGAAGAGGGTAGGCTAAAAACCCGACCAACAAGAGGAATAGAGACCCATGTAGAACTAATAAAATCATATGGACAAGATAAATGTGAAAGTAGACCAATCATGGGAAATTCAGTTTCAACAAAATGTACGTGTTGAGAAGTATACATCTTCTTGGAGGTTGGTTCATAGCACAGATAGGCACTTTAGTTCTAAGAGTAGCTGAGGAAAATGCAAGGAGTTGAATGAGGAGCCAATTTATGAGGAGAGTATGGACGAAGCCACGGGTAGCAAAGACAACCAAAGACTCACAGTTTGTGATAATTTGGAGGAGAAGCAAAAAGTATATGATAGGGAGAGATCATGCCCAAGGTAGAAGTAGGTAAATGATTGATAAGATATGTTATGGTAAGGAAAGCATAGGACCAAAATGAGAGAGATAAGGAAGCTCGGGATAGGAGAGCTAGACTTTCAACTATGTATTGGTGGCGACACTCAGAAAAACCATTATGTTCATGTGTATGTAGAGGAGTAGTGAGATGGGAGATGCCAGCTATTGATAAGAATGTTCTTAGACCTGTGTAATCCAATGCTTTGAAATGCGGAAAGACAACAAAAATATCCAATTTATGAGCGAGGGGATACAACCAAATATTCAGAGTGTAGTGATCTACAAAGATGACATAGTATTTGAAATTATCAATGGAAGGAATATGAGAAGTCCACACATCAGAGAAAATTATCTAAAGCAAAGCATTAGAAACAATGATTGATTGAGAAAAAGTCAATTTATGTTTTTTATTGCAAGAAAGACCTTTACAATGAAAAGGCATAGAGACATGTGAAGAAAAAGCTAAAGAAAAGGTAGACGCAATATGCCTGAGGATAGACTCAAATAGATAACCCAAACAGTGGTGCTAATCAGAAGGAGAAGATTTGACATTAGAAAAAGCAAATTTAGATTTGGCAGGAAGTGGAGACACTAGCCATTCATACACATTATCTCTAATTCATCCCTAAAAGCAATTAAATCCTTCACATGAAAAGAGTTGGGTAAGAATTCAATGGATGTTTGATTTGTTTTGCAAAATTGAGATATAGAAATCAAGTTCCATTTCATATTGGACACACATAAAATATCATGTAATTTAAAGAAATGAGAGGGAGTTGGTAAGAAAATAAAACCAATGTGAGAAATATTTAACCCGGTACCATCACCAATAACAATGTCATTACGGCTGTCATATGGAGTGTAAAGTGATAAATTTTTCAAATCAGCAGTGACATGATGAGATGCACCAAAGTTAGGAAGCCAAGTGGAGGTTTCTGAAGTGGACGCAATGGCCATATATGCCTTTGGTTGCCAATAAATAGATGGATAGCAGCTAAAGGGAGAAGTTCAAGATTGGGCCGCAATTAAGGAAGCAGTGTTGGCCATAATTAGCTGAAATAGAGGACATTGTGTGACAGTATGTTTCTGAGTATGACAGCCTTGACATTTGCCTAGGTACTGACAAGGCAAATAACACTGAGAGGACCCTTAGCCGACGGTATGGTTTTGAGAGAAGTCGGTAAATAGAGGCTTGAGCATCCAAGCAGATAGAGAGGGGAGAGGCCTTGAGCCTCAATGTGGTGACCAGACATAATTTTGGCCGTGACAATGGCAGAGAAAAGTATTGAAATGCCTCTGTTGGAGGGATAGTTCCCGAATGATGAGTTTCTCATAAAGTTCATCAAAAAAGATGGGTGTGTCACGACCCTCAATAGCCTCAACAAGAGCCTTGTATTCTTCATCAAGGCCATCAAGTATCTTCTCGATAAGATCTTCACGGTCCATCAGTTTTCCAAGTGCAACAAGTTCATCTGAGTGGTATTTAATAAATTGGATATATTTTGAGATTGACTGAGAACCTTTGACCGAGCGCTTGATTTAATCCTTTATTTGCTTAATGTGTCCAAGAGATGGGTGAGCATATGTGTTGATAAGAGTGAGCCATGCCTTGCTGGAAGTGGTAACACGTTGGATAAGTGGAATCAAAGAAGAGGGGATAGATCTAACAAGGGTGCCAAACAATAGTTTATCTTGCCGAACCTAAGGAAGATAATCCGGGTTAGGTGTGTTTACATTGTTTGTGCAAGCGAGTAGACCGAGGACATGGATGAGAACTATTGATGTATTCATAGAGATCACTACCGACGATAATAACTTCCATCTAAAGCTTCCATGATAAATAATTGGTGGAGTTGAGTTTCATAATATTGTGATGTGCAATGTTGATGAGTTCCAAGGGTTGGATCAAATTGCGGAATTGCGAAGGACAATAGTGGTGAGGGAAAGTTGGGGTTGATCAATTGTCAAAGTGGAGTTAAAAAATTCGGTGGGTTAGGGTTGTGGTTTGTCAAGGGAAGAAGGACCGAAGGCGTGATACCATGTAAGAGTTTAGAATTGATGAAATAAAGGCATTTTTTTCATTGATTGAAGAAGAGTATAAATAGATTACAAACAAAATCTGGAAACAATAATTTAAAATTAAAAAATTAACTCTCACCAAGGGAATTTGAAGTTCTTATACAAGTCTAAATATAGTTGTACAATAATCTAGATAAAGTAACTATCATTTAATATCTCTAATAATCTCAAGATAGATATATTATCCTAGAAGATAGGCTTGGTTTGAAAAGCAAGGTATATACTATGTTTCATTATGTTTTGAATCAAATCTTATCGAGGTACCTAATAATACCTAGTAGTTAGATTATGGTGCAACTACTCATGTGTCACATGTTTCATAGAGATTCTTTTTAATCTAGCTCATGAATGAAATTGAAAAGTTTCTATACATGGGGATTAGAATGAAGGCACGAATAGAAGGAATTGGGACATAAAAATTGATCTTGGACACCGACTGCCGTCTATATCTAAAAAAATGTCTTTATGTTCTAGATGTGCTAGGAATTTAGTTTCTTTTAGAAAGTTAGATAATGCAGGTTTAAATTTTAAGATTGAGAATGATGTTTTCTTTGTATAAACATGAGTACTATTATGGTTATTGTGCTTTACTTTATGGTTTATATCAATTCAATCTTGATGTTGATTATGTTAAATCTTTGTTTCATGTTGAGCATAGTATAGGTTGTAAACATAGTTCACATAATGATTGTTCAGCTTTCTTGTGACATAAAAGATTAGGTCATATCTCTAAAGAAAGATTGTTATAATTAGTGAAAAGTGAAATCTTACCTCAATTAGATTTTTTTCGACTGGGATATGTGTGTGAGCTACATTAAAGGCAAGCATACCAGAAACATACCAAAGAATCCAGCCAATAGGAGTAGTCAACTCCTTGAATTAATATGCACTGACATATGTGGTTATTTTCACATTCCATCCTGGGGCGGTGAAAAGTATTTCATTACTTTTATAGATGGCTTCTCACTATATTGTTACCTATATCTACTGCATTAAAGGTCTTAGCTAGCGGACATCCTTGAGGTGCTCGTTAATAAGGTGAAAAAGTAGTTAGATGGAAAATTAAAGGTCATGAGGTCCAATAGAGGTGGTGAATATTTTGGTAAATTTAATGAAAGTAAACAATGTCCAGTCCATCTGCAAAATTTCTTAAAAGTCCAGACAAATGTATACAGTATACAATGGTTGGTATACCATAACAAAATGAAGTGCCTAAAAGGCAAAATTGTAGTCTTATAGATATGGTGAGGAGTATGTTAAGTTACAACATTGTACCTTTACCTTTGTGGATGCATGTATCAAAGGCTATTGCATATCTTCTTAACAAATAACAAGGTTCGCAGTAAGGCGGTTCCTAAGACCCTTTATGAACTATAGACCAGAAGGAAACCTAGTTTGAGACAGCTTCACATTCATTTGGGTTTGCCTAGCGGAAGTGATGATATATAATCTATATTAAAAGAAGCTTGATGTAAGGACTATTAGTGGCTACTTCATCAGATATCCTATAAAATCGAAGGGGTACAGATTTTAATGTCTTAATATTAGTAGAGAATAGTTGAGTCTAGTAATTCTCAATTCATTGAAAATGATCAATTCAGTGGAAGTAAAGAATTACAAAAGTTTGATATTCGAGAAATTTAGGTGGAAACTCCTACAACCAATATTTCTTGTCAGGTTGTTGTCCCTTTTGTTGTATCACAGTCACACAACTTTCTGGGACAACAAATTGATATTCTAAATCCATAGAAAGGAACATGTAGATGATGAGGCAGCTAACGATGTCCAAGTCATAGATGAACAAGTGGTTGATGAACCATAAGACGTAACATTAAGAAGGTCTGTAAGGCAAAAAAAAAAAACAACTATTAAGAAGGTCTGTAAGACAGATGAACAAGTATTAGTTTATTGACTTGAACATGAATGTGACTTGAACATGGATAAAAGTCCACACTCATTTAAACAAGCCATGGAATGCATCAATTCTGAAACATTGGTTTAATGCTATGAAGGAAATATGGAAATCAATAAATGACAACCAAGTCTAGGAGTTAGTTGAGTTCCCTGTGGGTTCAAACAAGTTGGTTGTAAATAGGGTTTTAAGACCAAATAAGACTCAAAAAACAACATTGAAAGGTACAAGAGTAGACTCGTTGCTAAAGGTTATGCTCAAAAAGATGGCATTGACTATAAACTAACCTTCTCTCTAGTTTCATAGGACTCTTTGAGGATTGTTATGGCTTTAGTGGTTCATTTATGACTAAAGCTTCACAAAATAAACATAAAAACTGCCTTTCTATATGGTGACTTAGAAGAAGAAGTATATATGGACCAACTTGAAGGGTTTATGATAACAAAAAAGGAAAACTTAGTGTGTAAGTTGAAAATTTGATATATTTATTGAAACAAGCTTCTCAATAGTGGTTCTCAAGTTCAATGATACTAATAAGTTATATGGTTTCATAGAAAATATTGTTGATCGATATATCTACATAAAGATCAGTAAGAGTAAGTTCATTATTTCAGTCCTATATGTTGATGGCATACTTCTTGCTACAAATAATGTTGGCTTGTTACATGATGTAAAGAAGTTTCTCTCTAACAACTTTGAAATGAAAGATATGGGTAAGGCATCCTTTCTGATAGGAATAGAAATATTCCATAGCCCAGGACTATCTCAAAAGGGTTATATCAATAAGGTATTAGAGAAATTTAGAATGGAAAAATGCTCTATAGGTTTAATTCCAATTCAAAAGGAGGACGTAGTGAAATGCAATGTCTAGAAGAATGATTTGGAGCAAAAAAACAATAAAATCTATTCCCTATGCATCAGTGGTTGGAATGTTAGACCATTATCAAAGTAATCCTAGAATAAACCATTGGAAAGCTGCAAATAAAGGTCTTGGGTACTTACAAGGCACCAAGGATTACATGTTCACATACATGAGGTAAAATCACCTCGAAGTGGTTGGCTACTTGGATTCTAATTATGTAGGATGTGTGGATTCTAGGAAATCCACCTTTAGTTACATATTCCTATTTGTTGGAGGAGCAATTTCATGGAAAAGTGGGAAAGAATCTATTATTGCCACTTGCACTATGTAGGTTGAATTACAACATTATGTATCTATAGCTATGGAAGAAATTGTAGCAAAAAGTACAAAATCCTACAGCCAAACACTTTAGCCTCAAAGATAAATCTCGTAGCAAGAAATGTCGTAGCTAAAAGCTAGCCACATATTTTATGACTTCTGTAGCTAAGTGTTAATATATTTTGCAACAGCTTTTATTTTTTCATGTCTAAAAGATAAAATATTTTGCCATGAAAATATAAAGTTGTAGCAAATAATTGGTCGTTTTAGCTATACTACAAAATTAAGTATTTGCGACTAAATATGATATGGCTACAATAAATTATATTTTTATTGATAACAAAAGTTATCACTAAAAACAATAATTTTAGTCACAATTAGTAATACTAGCAAATTGTAGAAGTTGTCGCCTCTCATCACAAATACCTCCGATGCTAATATAAGAGTGACCATTTTAGACAAATGGTCACAATTACATCATATTTTTGTGACCAATTTCATAACACTAAAAATTTAAGTATTTGTGACAAAGCGATGTGGAAACAATAACTTTATTTATTTATATTAATTTTTTTGACACAAAAAAAATCGTAAAAGTGGCAAACAAAGTGATAATAATAGTTTAGTCAATTGTGACAATTTTGTTGACATAAAAAATAATAAAATTGTGATGAATACATGGTAACAATTGTCCATTTTATTGTAACGATTTTGTTGTCACAAAAAAATGCTAAATAGTGATATATAGGCCATCACAATAGTCTATTTTATTTTGGCAATATTGTTGACACAAAAAAACACGCACAATAGTGATGAGCAAGCTGTCACAATATTTTTTTTATTGTGACAATATTTTTGACACTGAAAAATACACAATATTGATGAATATTCCATCACAATAGTCTATTTTATTATGGCAATATTGTTGACACAGAAAAATATACAATAGAGATGAATAACTCATCACAATAGTCCATTTTATAGTGGCAATATTGTTCTCATAGAAAAATACATATTATTGATGAAAAAGTTCTCACAATAGTCAATTTTATTGTGACAATATTGTTGTCACAAAAAATACACAATAGTGACCAATGAGTTGTCACAAAAGTTTTATTTCTTTTTTTGCACAACATTGTTGACACTAAAATAATTACAAATAGTGACAAAATATTAAACTCATATGTTAACACAACAAATTAATCATAAAATGCATTTTTTTAAGTGGCAAAATATTGTCACACTAACGAACTAAATCTTTAATATAATATAAAAATAAAAATCATCCAAATGTACAAAATTTTGAATATATTAAATTATACTAAAATACCCAAATATTATTATAAAATTTATAATAATTCCAAACTACATTCTAAGGTAAATTTGAAGATGAAGTACTCCACTATGCATTTGATTCCTACAAAACAACCCAATAAATAGAATCAATCGGTTTGTAAACTAATATGATTTTAATTTAGGGTGAGCATCCATAATAATATAATGATAATTGTAAGAAATATTAATAACAATTCAAAATTTTATAACTTTGTATACTCACATGACTAGTTGAGACATGATAAATGCCTAAATGTGTGTATTTTATACATATTTATATTGTACTATTCATGTATAAACTGATGATTCAATGTCGCTTTTTGTGGTTTAATTAGTCTTATTCATGTTATAGGCCTCAAGGATGCCCAAGTGAGCTCGACAACGCAAATGAGAAAGAAAGCAACACCAAAAATGACGTTTTAAAGCCTGATACTATAGCAACACTATAGCAGTTACTGCAGCACGAATGAGTTAGGAAATGGCAAAGTCTTGGGTTTCGTTGATGGGTTTCCTGACGGCCTCGAAGATGCAGTAAATCAGCTAAAGAATGTGCAGTTTACTATAGCAGTTTTGATGTGGAACTTTATAGAATTTTTGGCGAAATCCCGAGGCTTTTATGGGTTCCTTCACACCCGTGAACAAGGCCGTGAAGCTAACCCAAGAAGGTCTTTAAATTGGGTTTTTAGGGCTTTTTGAGTGCCATCTTCTTCTTGGGCCTTTTGGGATGCCGCCCTATCATTCTTAGTGGTGATTTCCGGCGATCCACTATGCAAAACTTCACCGGGAGGAAGGCAAACATCGGAGGAGGAGATCGGTTGAAGATCCAAGGCATCAAAGCGTCATTTGAGGAAAGATATTGGCGAACCTTCAAGATCATCACCATCCAAGGAGATCTAAAGCTAGAGGGAGTAGTTCTTGCTTCTTTTCTTATTTATTTGTTCCTTGGATATGTATGAGTGTTCCTCTTTCATGAGGAACTAACTTATTTATGGTTTGGACATGATGAACTTTGGGGTTGCTTGTTTGTATTTTGGATGATCATCTTTGTTGATGTATTGTTGGAAGTTGTGTTTCTTTTATGGAATCTTATAGTTTGTGGTTTAAGCTTTGTGTTCATTGATGTGTTGGATTGCATGAGAACTCTGTGGTTCAACTTCTAGGTTGTACTTGGTTGCGTGACCATCGACCTTGTACTAGACACACTTAACTTGGAAGGGATTCATGTACAAATACGCCGTGACCATCGGGTATTTTGTGCCCCTCTAACATTAGGGTTGGACCTAGTTGAGTATTGGCCCTAATTAGAGATTTCCCCGCTTTTAATGCAATCGTAAGAGGATTTGGTTGGAAGAAATTCTGTATCAATACTCGTATTGGATTAGGGGTCAATTGTTGTGACCATCGTGTTGACCTTTCTTAGTAGTCTTTTGGTCTAAACCACCAGTTGCATAGTAGTTCTAGCTTCCTTCTCACTTTAGTAGCCCCAGGGGAATCCACATCCGTGACAAGCTTCATCCCTTGATTTTTACCCACGCTTTACCTCGACTGTAGACATCTATTTTAGAGTTCTTTCTACTTCTTTTGTAGTTTAGGGCACTCACTCAAATCTGTAGGGTAGACAACAAGCGAAGAGGAAGTAAGGGTAGCTCCTTGGGTCCTGGAAATATGATCCTCTAGTGCTTGTGTGAGAGGTATTACTTGACGACCCCATGAACTTGTAGGTGTCACACTAGGACACTTGATGTTGTAGCATTTGATAGATCGTCAATAGCGGCAGTTTCATTTGGCAACAGTTTGGGAATTAATCCGGCCAGTATTTACCAAATTTGTAAAAATGGGTAAGACATGTTTAATTTCTATGGAATGGAATCTTTGTCTAACATTATTTTATCAGGTAAAATCAAGATCTTTATTTTTGTCTAACATTGAACATTTAAACTCAACACCTTGCCCAAATTTATCCATTTTAAAAATAATCTGAAAAAAATGTTCCAAGAATTAGAATTTTTCAAAGGAAGAAAACAATATGAGAAAAAGGCTATTGATTACCTAGTGACAAGCACATTATATATAAATTAAGAAAAGTTGAGTTTAACGAATGAATCTGAAATTATATATAACTTACTCTATGACACCCAAAAGGTATTAAGTCTGAGTCCTCTGTAATAATTGCATCAACAAGCTTATTAATGGACAAAAATTCCATTTGCGCATCAGCCTCATAGAATGCCACAACATAATCAATGTTTTCCTTCTTCAAAACCTAAATTAATATTAGTTTTTTAAGAGTAGTTCAAATATACATTATGAATGGAAATAAATATAATGGCAAAAAAAATTAAGGATAAATCTAAAATATCATCTATATATTTAGCTTTTGACTTAACTAATATATTTAAAATTATGGTTTTAGTTAGTACAAGGGCAGATGGTGGACAATATAGTTTTCATCCTATAATAGAAATCGTTTATTCAAATCAAATTTCAATTATTACCTGGATTAGCTCCCAAGAAATTAATGGTGAGATATCAACAACATTTTGAAAGCACTCATGAGCTAAAAAAGAACTTCCAGCAACCTCATGCATAAGTGGCCATTCAAGGTTTTCTTTCCTCGCCCTGCAATATAAAAGTTACTAAGACAACTACCTCTTCAACTATTGTTAGTTATGCAAAGGTAAGATGCTTAATTTAGGTTAAAAATTCATACTATAAAATTAGAAAAAAAAAACATACAAATAACTACCTACTCAAGAAATATTGGTTTAAAATTTCCCTACCAATGTATGTTAATATTAAGAGAATCTATTGTCATATACCTGCCATGTTTGGTTTCTTCATCAATCTTCATTGGCAAGGAGCCCCCATCAAATACAAGAATAAGTTTGACACTATGGTTGTGTAATAGATTGAATCTATGCATGCAATAATCAATATGCTTGAAAATTTTAGAGAAAAATCCTATTCAATAAAAGCATATGAATTGTTAAATTTAAGAGTCTTTCGGTTCACAAAACATAAACCACATTGTTAAAAATATATGTAACATTCTAGATAGATATAGGGTTGAAAAATAATGAAAATTACCAACTATCAATTACTATTCATCAATTGTTAACTCTGATAATAAATTCAAATTTAATTAAATATATCACTATAGAAAAAACAATCTAATAGAAGACCTCATAATGTTTAGTTTTGATAATAAATAATAAATACTAAAATATATCATTTGATTTCGAGGCATTAATAAGCCAATGCTTCATGAAGATTAAAACCACATATATAATGCCAATAATAATAATAATAATTTGAATTATCGTGTCAGTTTCTAGTACTAATTAAGAAACTCAAAAAAATTTCAAAATTTTCAAGTAATTATAGTCTTTAATAGAGGAAAAAAATTGTCCACTGTTTTAATTCAAGTAACAAACTTAGGATTTTAATAACACAAATATTAAAAAAAATCATTTGCACTCAATTAAACTATATTAAAGCATGTTGAGGCCCTCATTCTTGAGCATAAAAACTTTGAAGCTAAGGCTATTAATGTACATATATATTATACTATATATTAATTTTATCCTTGAAAAATCTCTTGTTTCAATCCCTTTTTTAGAGCAGACAATTGCCCATCTCCATTTCTTTGGTTTTTCCTTTCTTCTGGTTTTTATATCATTTACAACCTCAATAAATCTTATTATCTTTATCATACCATCAAAATTTTTAACATTGGTTTATAAAGCTCATATAAACATTAATAGTATAAACACTTAACTACACTAATATATATTATATAGTAATATTAATATGTATACTAACATATAAATATGATAAATTTAATTAGCATATTACATATACACTAACTATTAAATATATAATTAATAAATTTTATAAAATATGAGCATATAACATATACGTGGACAACTATATGTATATTATATTAATATAATATTATAATATGTTATATAATACGTATTCCATATAAACAAATTCAACCAATTAGCATGCAACAAGATTAATAATATGTAACTATGTATATATATTATTTATTAGTAGATTCTATCATAATAAAGTTATTAACCATATAATATTTCATGTTAATGATATATTATAATAACCCATGGTTATATATGGTGTACTGTTACCATATAATAAATTACGTTTATAATCTATATAATGTAGATTAATTAATATATATATTGATTGGTTTGGATGATTAAAATAATAATATAATTAGAAAATTGTGTATGGCCCATACATTAGTGCCATCATGCACTAATGATAATAAAATTATATATATATATATATATATATATATATATATATATATATATATATATATATATATATATATTATCATCCACTAAAGATAATATATATATTATCATCTTTGCAGGAATAAAGCAAATTAAATAAAAAAATTAATGTATATTTAAATTTATTTCATCATTAGGGTATTATAGCAATGATAATAAAATAAATAATAACTAATAAAATATAAGAATCAAGTACATCTAATACCTAGAGGTGGGGAGTCCCTTTGCAGAGCTCTATGTTACATGAGAAATCACCCTTGTGGAGCCATGAATAGGCGTTAACGGCAACAATCTGATCTCGCAACTCCTCGATGATGATCGGAGACATGACTGTCTTCAACAATGGAAGCAACCCTTGGATACCCATCTTTCAATATTCTTACTAACTGAGAAAAGGTGATTATCGAAAACACAAAACCATGGGAGAGAACAAGAAAGACGATGGTATGCAGGAGAATTGGGCTGGATTAAAATAATTTTATTATGTTATTTAATATATATTATAAAAAAAAAGATAAATTAAAAAGATATGGAATTTTAAAAAAATAAAATTGGATACTAAAATCACCAAGAAAGCTCACACATGATTTATAAAATTTAAAAGTTAAAATTTAACACCTTATACAGGTAAATATATTCTAAAAGATATGGATTTTATTTTTAAAAAATTGGATACTTAATTACAAAGAAAGCCCACACATCAAATACGAATAATTTTGCCACCAAAACATAAATAAAATATTATAATAATAATAAATATTAAATATTTTATAATATAGTATATATTACATGAAATAATCCTACGGTCTAATTTTTTAAAATTCAAAAATATTATTTTTTCATGATAAATAAAACTTTTTAATTAATAATGATAAATATATTATCACACTCATCAGATTAATATTTTTAAAATAACATTTAAAATATAAAAGTAGATTAATATTATTTATCATATAGCATATATATGAAATTGTAAAAAATAATAATAATATACTATCTTATATTAATTTAAATATTAAAAATTTTGTGTGTGTATATATTAAAGTAGCAAACATGTATTTTATATTATTTTGGTAAGTTCATGTTTACATTAATCAATCAATTATTCATTAATTGGGATGACCAACTTTTATTCACATCTTGGTCCCAAATGTGGCAACACCCTAGCACAGAGTAATGAGAATATGCTACATGCCTCTAACATAATATATCAAAGACTATAACGTTGTTTATATAAATAATGTAACATATGTCCTAATCGAACCCAAATCCTAAGTTAATTAAAATTTAAATCATGGATATATTTAGAATTAAAATTTGGAAGTCCTAATCTTGATTGATTTTGGATTTTCTCTTTAAAATAAATTATTTAGTTGTCTTGGACTAGAATACAAATCCTGAGGTAAATAAAAAAATTAAAAAAAAAAATAAAAATTACAAATTTGCCCATAAGAACATATCTCGAGGCATAAATGCAAATTACAAAAATACCCTCAATAACATATCTCGAGGCAAAAGGGAAAAAAACAAGATTGTCGTTGAGAACACATATCTCGAGGCAATCTCAAATCTTAGGACAGCCCAAATACGCATCTCGAGATGATCCTAAATTTTATATAGCCTGAGAACATATTTCGAAGCAATCTCAAATTTTAGGATGGCCCAAATACACATCTCGAGGCAATTCTAAATTTCATGTGGCCTGAGAACATATCTCGAGACAACTTGAGAAATGCAAATCCCGAAACACCTGAGCACACATCCCGAGGCAAATTGGGATTAAGTAAATTAAAAAATAATAATAAATAATAATAATAAATAAATAATAAAAAAATAGAGAAAAAAAATATTTAAAATTTAAATTTCAAATTTCAAAATTAAAATTTCAAATTTCAAAATTAAAATTAAAAAAATTATATTCGTTGTGATCTCACAAGATGAGGATAAGAAGGAGAGAGTCTTGGAATTAGGATAAGAAGGGTCAAAGTTTTTAAATAGAAAGAAGAACATAAGGGAGAGAACGAAGAAGGATTGAGGGAAAACAAAGAATTTAGAGGAAAAAAGGTTCTCTTCTCTCTTATGCTTATTTATATAAATATATATATATAGATATATAAAACAAAAGACCTCGTTGCCGCTCGTCGCTGCTGCTGCTCACCACTGTTGCTGCTTGAGTGGGTGAGATAATACCGCCAAGCATGTCGTTTGCCGCTCGCCACTGCTGCAGTTCACCGCCGTTGTTGATTGAGTGGCTGAGATAATGCCTCCAAGCATGCCGTTTGCCGCTTGTCGCTGCTGCTGCTACTCAGCGCAGTTACTACTTGAGTGGCTGAGATAATGCCGCCAAGCATGCGGTCCGCCGCTAGTCGCCGCTCTTCATATCTTCTCAGGATAACCTGACATCCGAAGACCAGGAGGTAGAAGAAGAGTTTTCTAGATACTAACCAGCACGGGAAAAAAAATGATGAGACCAAGCGATGTTGAAGTGGGGATTAGTTTTTTTGACCATTCATTTTTTGACTCCTCAATTGATTGTCCATGCAAGCCAAATAAAATCACTCACAATGACAAATTGGACACTAGTTAGTGCTGGGACGGAAGCTCCAAAGCACAGAATTGAGAAGCAGAATGTTCAACGCTGTGAAGACTTATACTCGATAGATGCATGCATGGATGTGTTAGACAATATGGAGGTTGTTCCAAATGATCCCTACAGCCAGGTTTTAAAGAAAGTTCATTGATCCTAATTAGAAGCAGATGGAGCTGGTGAAGGAACAGATTGAACTGAAGCTGGCAAAGCTCAAATCCAAAAGAGAGAGAGGATGATGATGATGATGATGATGATGTTAATAATGATGATGCTATTTGTTTGAATGCATTGCACGGAAAATATCGAGATTCCTGGATGAACACTCTTCTCTGGGGTTGCATGAATATTTTATATGAAAATGTGGAGAAACTAGACTTGAAAAGTTTGTAAACAAAGACATGCAAGTCCATGAAATGTTGCAAGGCGTCATTGTAAAGATTTGAAGATCAAGGTTGATAATTTAGATCCCAAAAGACTTTATTTGTGCCTTGAATAGGATTGTGTCACCAAGGTTCGCAAGTTATTTAGTTCAGTTGCAAATACAAGATGCCCTTGTGGAAGTCCCATGGATAAGTTTGCTCTCCTATGGAAGTACGGCGGTATGGGACTTCCTAAAACCTGACAGGGAACATAACATTGTTCGGACATAGAAGGAAGTATATGCTTAATGGGTGCATGTATATACGGTAGTATCAAAAAGACAGCCATCAAGAAGGTTTGCTCCACTTAAATGAAGATGAAGATTCCCTACCAGGAATATTACTTGAGATGGTAGTTATTTTAGTGTTCTTTGTTTTTCTATTAAGTGATGTGTTTAGGTAGATGAAAGACCTTCATCTTGGTATTTATTTACACATTAATGTTGATATAAAAAAAGCACAAAAAAAAAGAAATGGGAAAAGAATATCATGGCAAGGTATATCTCCCCATTCAATGAAATATGAGTCCTATGAAATGTTTGCAAAAAAAAAAATACACCACTAGCTTTGTAGTGGAAAATTATGTGCATGTATGCAAGCATGTACACCACTGAATCCATCAGTGAAAGATACCCTGACAAGCTCTTTGACCAGATCTCTGATGTCATGTTTGATCCTTGCTTTGCCCAGGATGCTGACAGCAAGGTTACCTACAAGACTTGTACCAAAATTAACATGGTTATGGTCTTTGACGAGATCATCACTATGGCTAATGTAGACTATGGGATGATTTCCCTCTTCACTAGCGTAACTTTCCTTGAAGTCCAAATTTAGACCAAGACCAAAGACAATGTCTTAGTGCAATTGGTTCACCCGAAGAGAGCTGAAGCCAAGGTAGAAGCTAAGTGTCTTGGAGGTGTTAAAGTGGCAAGGTTGTGCCAAGCAATTACTGAAGGCCGGAGAGAAAACATTGTGAGTTTCTAGGGCCAAGCAACTGGCACCTCTGCTAAGGATGTGATGGACTATGATCACACAGTACTTTGACACTATTAAAACCCTTGGAAACTCATCAAAGAAAACCACAGTCTTCAAACTGCACGGCCCTGGCCATGTGAAAAAGATAGGCGACCAAATCTGCAATGGAATCATGGAAGTTTTGGACCGCACCGTGGCTTTCCCCAAGGCATTGACAATAGATGGACTCTTCTGTCAATCCAGACACTACTAAAGTATTCTATCAAGTAGTCTCTCCCTCTCACTATTATGAAAGTAATTGGAATGAGTCCTCCACTGAGAATTATGCTGGAGAAACAGAGCCATTCATAGGATCAAGATATAGCCTCTTTTTGACATCATTTTCCTCTCACAATTTAGAAAAGATGCACAAAAATTCATTTGCATTTGGACTACAGCCATTTGTGTGTTTCGAGCCTTCCTAATATTTGAAATAGCCTTTTGTCTCATGAATTATTTTATATAGAATCTAAAAGAATTAAAAAAAAACAAAAAAATGAAACTCAATAAAAAAATATTTTTAAAATAAAAAAAAGAAGATAAAATTGCATGGGAAGGGACGTGCTGGCAAACTCAAGATCAAGACACATGGCAAATAGAAGCATGAGTGGAAGATCATTTATAAAAAATAAAAATAATAAAATAATAATAATTTGCATGTGACACAAAACAAAGTTTGCGCATTTGCTGTCATGAATGGCCCACCATGAAGGAGACTTAAAAAAAAATAAAATAAAATAAAATCCCACCATGCACATGGCAGGCATGGATTTATTTGGATATATATATATATATATATATAAATGCCCCAATGGGGGGGAGAGTAATCATTTTGAGGCAATAGCAAAATTTAAGTATGCTCGATTTCAATACTAGTGAGACATGTTTCAAGGCGATAGCAAAGCATGCAATGCAGTGATAAGGCACAGGCAGTAATGACTTATTCATTTCAAAACGGCAACAATAATTATAAAAATAAATATATAAAGTTTAAGGTTGTCATGAGATATTTATTTCAAGACGGCAATCAGGCATGCAACATGGTGATAAGGCACAGGCAGCGGAAACAATATATGATATACATAAAAAAAAAAAGAAGAAAGTTATATGTTGACATAAAAAATAATGTATTGAATATATATATATATATGCAATAAATAACAAAATTTATAATTCGCACATTTTCTTGTCTTTACTTGTACTCGACCCCTTAATCGGAGGTTCCCACAAGGCACTGTCTGAGATAATTAATAATAGAGGCTTGCCTCTATTAGAAATGGAAGAACCCACGAAACAAATATAATATTTGTGCTTCGATATATCGCCTGGTATCTTCTTCACAAACATGATGTCAGACGCGTATTTTCGATCCCACAAATTCTGGCACGCGGTGGGGACCCATTTCTCCTCTCATCTTTGAGGCAAAAGTACAAGTAAAAGCAGTGGTCCTACATCCTGTTAAAGAAATCTAATAATTTTTTTTTTGTTCTATTTGCAGTGAAGAAGAAGAAGAAATGGCACTCAAAAACTCAACCACCTCTGGAAGTCCAAAACTCACAATTTTCCTTGGCAAAGGAACTGAAGTGAAATTGCCCAACTGCACCTTCAACACTGGAGCTGCAGGAGCTGAGCTAACATTTGGCACGATATCTGAGTCGGTGCAATTCGTAAGGAGACCTGACCTTTGGAGGAGAATCTGACAGTCCCGCGGCTTCCATCCAAAGGTCATCGCCCTAATGTGATTGTTCCTGCAACTGGCAAGGACGTTGCTGTTAGGGAGTTACCAAGAATATCCGCATTCGAGATGCTATCCCAACCTAAAAGGGTAATTCCTACGAATGATGATGATGATGAACCCACCTTTACTATTATAGCAAAGGGGGAAAGTGGAATTTTCTATTCATCTGATGAAGACACACCAAAAAAGAAAAGTGTGTTTTCAAGGCTCACACAAAAGAAAGTCAAAATTCCAAAACAAAGGCTAGATTTTGTGTTATTCTAAGGGCACAAAAATAATCAAATGAGTACCTTCAACAACTCATTTGAACATCTTAACCTAGTGAAGAAGAATGCAACCACTGCAAACTTGCATCCCCAACTGAGTGAAAACAAGGTTGTAGACCTCCAAAGTCCTATCACAAGAATTCGTTTGGTCAGAACCTTTACAAGACTTATACAGACATCAAAGAAACTGTAGTCAGAGAAGATAAGACCAAAAGAATTTTATCAAAAGAAGAAGCAATTGATTTCAACAGTGCAGAAGACGGTATTTGACCGTTTAATCCCTGCAAGAAATCAACCCAAGGTTTCCCGTTGTAACTTTCACTGGAGAAGGGAAATGAAAGATAAAGAAATGTCTAATGCAGATGTGAAAGTACACACTTGTCAAATGGTTACTGAAGCAAGAGGAGATCCTGCAACAAGAACAACCGAGACCTGTTACAAGATCCCGTAGAAGAGTAGCAGACTCCTTGAATAGAGAAGAAGGTTCCAGCCATGTGCCACCACATGAAGAGCAAGGGATAGGGACTAGTCTTCCACCACTCCATATGCCAAGGAAACATAAAGAAGTACATCCTCTAAATGAAGATGAAGAGGATGAACCTGTCTTTCTTCCTCAAAAGGGACACCGTGATACTGAATATCAAAGACTCAATGACAACATGGCAATGTTGATGCGGTCAATGTTATAAATGCGAGAAAAAAATCAAAATCCTAATGGAAAATTGACCTGAATAAGTAGGAAGATCGAGGAGTCCAACTAGATGGCCGAGAGAAGCCCTTAGGCCAGTTGAGCAAGGGGTAACCCCACAGTTTTCTACAGAGAATGTGCAGAGGTCAAGAAGTCCAACACCTCATCCAAAGGAAACTTTCAGACCAGTGGAACATGGGGAACCTCTTATGTTCCAATTTAAGAACAATCAGTTGTAATGATCCGTGAAGAAAAACAGCGAATGGTAGTTGCTGAATTAAATCAAGCCAAGGGAATTGAAACGAGGGCAGATGGAGACAAGCCCTATCCCAGCTACCATGACTTGGTGCCTTACTCCAACGGATATAATGTTCCTAAATTCAAGCAATTTACTGGGATTGAAAATCCTGATCAACACTTGGCTCATTTTGTGACGGCCTGTGGAGATACAAGTGCGAAGTCGTCACTCCTCCTCAGATAGTTCTCTGCAAGTCTCACAGGAGTAGCATTTGAATGGTATGCGAATCTGCAACCCAAGTCAATCCAAACATGGCAGCAGTTGAAAGATGCCTTTCAAGTACGGTTCGGGGCATAAGTGACAAAATCACAATTGTTGACCTCCCAGCCACTCGCCAAAATAAAGATGAAAAAGTGGTCAATTACATTATGAGATGGAGAAACTTGAGCATTAAATGTGAATAACAACTTGATCAGCAGCAGGCAGTGAGTATACTGCTCGGGAACATTAATAGTTGGATGTCGACTTTCCTAAGTACATCTGGTATCACTACATTCCAAGATTTAATCTCACAAGCTAAGAAATTGGAAGGACTAACCCGAAGATGTTGTCCAATTTTCAGACCACCTCAAGAAGTGACAGAGACAAATCCAAGAGAACAGAAGGTGTCAAGTACACTGTTACAACCTTCAACATTGAGAAAGGGAAAGACATAACAGAGCCCCATAAGCAAGAACAAGCTAAGGCACCCGGCTTAAGTATTGCTAACAATGAATCAAGACCTCTTCCCTCCTTAAATGATAGGATGAATAAGAAGTACTCTTTCAGAAGAGATAAAGTACATAAAATCTTCAAAGATGCTGTGAAAGAAGGTTTGCAGTGAGGACCATCCCAATTATTGTCCATATCATAGGGTGTTGGGACATACAATAGAAGATTGCTATGTATTCAAGAACTGGGTTGAGAGACAATAGCAAAAGGGTAAAATCACCCTCTCAAAGAACGATTTTGTCTGAGCAGCCAGCTGAACATACACGCTATGTGACTACCCTAAACCCAGAGGGATCACCTCAAAGAGAAGTCACAGTGGTTGGTAACAAAGTGATATTTACATCGACAGAAGATGACAAACTTTGTATTGTTCCAGAATAGTTATGGGAAGTATTTATATCCAAAAGATAAATGAAGATGTTAAAGAAGTTGGTTGAACTCCAGGGATCGCTTGGAAATGCTCTCAACAACCTCCAAAAGGTCACCTGACAAAACAGTCAAAGAAGAAGAACAAGAAGAGAAAGCAAAAGCGCGAACAATCAAAGCGCAAGAAAAAATCCATTATTGAGGAGATATAAAGACCCTTAATGAATATGAGCAGAAGGAAAGGGTTCTGATTACCCTCAGAGATTATTTTCCCGAAGAAGTCGAAGGATTACTCAGGGAAATATCTAATGAAATTGATAAAAATGAAGAAAATGTGCAAATAGAGACTTGCAGGGTTATTTTGGGAGTAGAATATCCTCGATATAACCCAGAAGATGATGACAATGATAAATATGATAGCTTCTCTGAGCCAGAAGAGTCATATGACCGTTATGGCCGGTCTTATATTAGCAAGAAGCAGAAAAAGAAGATAGCATTCAGGGAGGGGGTAAAGAAGGTGAACGCCAAGCTCCTACAGCCCTACCCACAAGTAAAGCCGAAAGAACCATATTATACCCCGAAGACTCCAAGATATAATATCTTGAAGCAGGTTATGCCTGCTGAAGACATCCATGTTTTCATTCAAAGGGTGACAGAGGAGTCAGCTAATCGGCTGCTGCAGTTACATATTGAAGATGCAGAATGGGAGGAATCTGGGATGTATCCTCCAGAATCATCAGGACAAAATTTTATCTCAGAGGTCATGGATTCTCTGGCTCCTGCCAAAGCAACAAATGCTAAGGAAATATTTATCAAAAAAGATAAGAGGAAAGAGCTCTTTGATCAAGCCATAGCAAAAGGATTAAACTTGCCTAGACCAAAAAGGTTGTGCTTGAGGCATCTTGATAGTCATTCAGACTACTGCTAATATCACCGGCTTGTAGGACATACCATAGAAGAATGTCAAGCTTTCCAAAAATGGTTGCAAAGACAAGTCTCCATGGGGAATTTGACTCTCCCAGGAAACTACTTTGAAGAAAGAGGTGAATGCTATGCCATAGTTGTTCATGATGATTCAGAATATGAGCTAAACTTCTCTGAGGAAGAAGATGAGGTACCGCAATGTGTGCATCAGATGCAGCTCAGAACTGGGAAGACACTTCAACCAAGACAAGCTCCTAGTTCAAATAACTGAGATAAAGGAAAGATAATTGAAAAAGAGAATGTTTCTCCAAAAAAACCCCTCAAAAAAGCCAAACTATAACATTTTGGCACATGTGAAGAAGGTCCTAGCACTCCTCAGTATGTATGATGCATTGATGATGTTAGCTAAAGTCAAGGAGTCTTTAATACATGCCCTATAAAATCTTGAGGAGTATCAAGCATACTTCACCGAGGTCAACCTGAAAGAAGCCCTGTATGCATTCCATACATCTTCAATGTCCTTCACAGATGAAAATCTATTGCTTGGGACTATGGCACACAACAAACCACTATATGTAACAGTATTTTGTGATGGAGTAATGTTCAACTAGGTTTTGATCGATCCAGGGTCTTCTTTGAATTTAATGACCCTCAACACTCTTCGAGCATTGCCTCTTGAAATATGCCACTTATCTCCGGAGAAGGTCATCATCCAGGGTTTTAATCAGCACAGCCAAAAGGCATTAGGGTCGATCACTCTTCCCCTTAAATTTGAAAAAATATCATCTAACGTAAAATTCCATGTAATTACCGTTGATGCTTCCTATAAAGCCCTTTTAGGAAGGCCATGGATCCATGAGAACCAGTTGGTCCTTTCAACACTTCATCAATATGCAAAGTACTTAGTGGACAGAGAAGAATTCAGAATTGATGGAGAGATTAACCCTTCGGCATCCATAAAATACACTATGACGATGCGAGATATTATCTTAGTACATCCAATGGGGACAAATCAACCAAAGAAGGTAAATTCCCAAGCCCAGAAGAAAAGTCTTTGATCAAGATAGCCAAAACTACTTCTGTGCTCCAAAAAAGAGAACTGGCGCCACCTCACTTTGGTAGCGACACTGAGTATTCAAAGGATGAAAGTGATGCGGATATACACCAAAGTAAGGGTCAAGTTGAAAGATTTGCTGAAGAAAATGCGTTGTATATTACGAGAATTCCTGATGGACTACACAAATCCTTAGATGATCTGAATATAAATACAGTTGAGCATCTAAAGACATATTATGTGCCAGCTCGACATGAAAATGAGAGAGAGGTATTCTCTTTTACAAGGACAAAAGCAAAAAGATCTTAAATGATGATATCATAAATATTGAAGAAATAGAAGATGATGAAGCTCAACCCATAAGCTTCCCAAGCCATTACCCCAACAAGCTCAGCACAATAGTTGAGAGATTTGGGAGTAAAATCAAGTGGTTAAGGAGGTCACATCAGGGCTTTCATCGATTGTGGCATTCTGCACATATGGACAAGAAAGGAATAGGCTACTCTAAGTCTTCTAGGCACTCATGTTACATGGTAACATTGCAGGAGAAAGAAGAGGAAATCAAGATGAAAAATGCACCACTCGAACTAGAAGATGGGGGGCAAGCAACAATTGATGAGCATGTTGAAATCGACTTGGGAAACAATGAGGACCCAAGGCTGACTTTCCTAAGTGCACAGCTATCAGAAGAAGAAAAAGCATCATTCAAGGCTCTCTTGAAGGAGCATACTGACTACTTTGCTTGGAACTATAATAAAATATCAGGGTTAGATGATGAGGTAGCTATTCACAGATTGGCCATTGATCATAATGCCACTCCAATCAAACAGGCACTAAGGAAGATAAAGTTTGACCTAGAAGAAAGGGTGATAGAAGAGACAAAGAATCTGATTGAAGCAGATTTTATCAAAGAAGAGAAGTATCCTGATTGGATAGCTAGCATAGTCCCTGTGAAAAAGAAGAATGGGAAAATATGGATATGCGTGGACTTTAGAGACCTGAACAAGGCATGTCCTAAGGATGATTTTTCCCTTCCAGTTATGGAGATCATGATTGACAACACCTTAGGGTACGAGATGTTCTCCTTTATGGATGGATATTCTAGATACAATCAAATTAAAATGCATCCAAATGATTAGAAGAATACTGCTTTCCGAACGCACATGGGCATCTATTGTTATAGAGTAATGTCGTTTGGATTGAAGAATGCAGGAGCGACATATCAAAGGGCTATGACCAGAATATTTGATGATTTAATTCACAAAGTTGTTGAATATTATGTGGATGATCTTGTGGTTAAAACAAATTCCAAAGACAAGCATCTTGATGATCTGAGGACAGTTTTCACACGCCTTAGAAAATACAAGTTGAAAATGAATCCCATGAAATGTGCTTTTGGAATCCTCTCTGGGAAATTCTTAGGCTTCATCATGAGGCATCAAGGAATAGAGATAGACCCCTCAAAGATAAAGGTAATCCTAGAAATGCCACCTCCTCAAACACTGAAGTAGCTGCGCTCCTTCCAAGGGCGCTTAGCATATATATATCAAAAGATTCATCTCCAACTTCTCTGGACGATGCAGCCCTTATCTAAACTGGTTAAAAAAAATGTGCCGTTCAAATGGGAGGATGAATGTCAGAGAGCTTTCGAAGATATTAAACCGTACTTGCTAAATCCACCATTGCTAGCAGCCCTGATTCATGGAAAGCCTATGATCTTATATACTGCCGCATTGGAAGGGTCTTTGGGAGCTATGTTGGCCCAGAATAATGAAGAAGTCAAAGAAAATGCGTTATATTACCTTAGTAGAATGTTGGTAGGATGTGAGAGTAAATACACGTCAATTGAAAAGCATTGCCTAGCTTTGGTGTTTGTAGTAAAGAAGTTGAGACACTACTTGCTAGCGCATAAAGTAACACTCATATCAAAAATAGATCCACTCAAATATCTTATGACTAGGCCGTTGCTTACAGGAAGACTCACAAAGTGGGCATTGATTTTGATGGAATTTGAAATAACATACACTCCACAGAAGGCTATTAAAAGGCAGGCGCTGGCAAACTTTCTAGCAGCACACCCTCTCCCTGATGATTCACCACTTAATCTTGATCTCCCTGATGAAGAGACATTAATAGTGGAAGAAGCAAGGTGGCGATTATACTTTGATGGAATGTAATCTATAAAACCGGCACTTATGACCCAAATTCCACAAATTAAAGCTGGGATAGGACTTATGTTCGTTACACCGGAAGAGGGAATCCTTAGATATGCTCTTTTCCTCATGGAGCCATGTACAAATAATGAGATAGAATATGAAGCTCTCATAGCTGGTTTGGAACTAGTAATTAAAATGGGGATCCAAGACAT
The DNA here is from genome assembly GCF_009730915.1 of Dioscorea cayenensis subsp. rotundata. NCBI lineage: Eukaryota > Viridiplantae > Streptophyta > Magnoliopsida > Dioscoreales > Dioscoreaceae > Dioscorea > Dioscorea cayenensis. Next base: position 13,762,304 of record NC_052487.1, on the reverse strand, counting down.
ACACATATTTGGAGACTCATAACTCATTATCAAGCAAGTCGAAGGAGATTATAAGATATACAAACCTGAACTTCTTAATATTATAAGAAGCTCAAAAATCTGATGAAGAAAATTCCCCAAGTACAGTTGAGGAGGGTTTTAAGATCAGAAAATGGAGAAGCTGATTCTTTGGCAAAAGTAGCAAAGGAGCTGGCAAATCCAAATTATGAAGAAATCCATATAACCATAAGAAATAGAAGACCCATTAGCACAATCCCTGACGAAGTCGAAGAGAAAAGTCTGGGAGCAAAGCGAAAGTCTTCACTCTTGAAATGCCAAAGGAAGATTGGAGGCAACTCTTTATAGAATATCTAAAATATGATAAACTCCCAGAGGATAAATCAAAAGGTCTTCAGATAAAGTGAAGAGCCCTAAGACTCACCCTCATAAATGATATATTGTACCGTAGGTCATATGATCAACTACGCCTGCGGTGCCTCTCATATGAAGAAGCCCAAGAAGTTATACATGATGTACAATCCGGGATATGTGGTGCACACCAATCCGGACCTAAGATGCGACTCAGAATCAAGCGCTTGGGATATTATTGGCCAACCATGGTCGGAGATTGCATCAATTATGCTAGAAAGTGTCATCTATGCCAGATACATGGAGATTTTATTCATCAACATCCAAATCCTTTACACCCACAGCCTCTTCATGGCCCTTTGAGATATGGGGAACAGATGTAATCAGTCCTATCGAACCACCATCATCTTTGGGATATCGATTCATATTGGCTGCAACAGATTATTTCTCGGATGAGGCGGATGCAATCCCACTGAGAGAGGTCAAGGCGAGAATATTCTCAGATTCTTGAGGAAAAATATCTTATCTGATTTGGGAACTCCAAGAAGAATTATTTTTGAGACAACGACCCCGCTTTCGGGAAGCTTCAAGGTCGAGAGATTCATGCATCACCATAAAATAGACTGAAGATATACCTCCATCTATAATGCTAGAGCAAATGGATTGGCAGAAGCATTCAACAAAACCCTCTCAAAGCTGTTGAAGAAAGCAGTGTCGAAAAACAAGAGGGATTGGCATGAAAGACTTCCAGAGATGCTTTGGGCATATCGCACTATCTATAGGACTCCGACACAATGCACGCCATATTCTTTGGTATTTGGAACTAAAGCGGTCTTACCGCTCGAAATCCAGATACCTTCCCTGAGAATGGCATTGCAAAATGAAATTTCTAATGAAGATAATGTTCTGCTCCACTTGGATGAGTTGGACTCTCTTGATAAAAAAAGGTTAGGGGTGCAATAGAATCTTGAAGTCTACAAAGCAAAAATGTCTTAAGCCTACAACAAGATGGCTCATTTTTGGACTTTTATCAAAGGAGAGATGGTCCTTGTCTTTAGAAGACTCATCATCACCAACAAAAAGGCCGGGGGCAAATTCGAAGTAAATTAGGAAGGCCCTTATGTCGTGGAGATTGTCTACGAAGGAGGCGCATATCAACTTATTGATGCCAATGGGGAAAGACCGATGCACCCATCAACGGCCGTTTTCTACAGAAATACTATATTTAATGTAAAACTATTTGCCTATGACGGAACGTCTGGTCCCTCACAGAGGTAGACTAGTTATGTACAACTAAATGTATTTCTCGAGGCAAAACATTCATTTTCATGCATTTTTGTACTAAACTCGTTTTTGTGCTAGAATTCGTTCAATGAAATAAAGAGACATGTGTTTGTCTATGACGGAACGTCCGGCTCCATGTAGACCAGTCATGCACAATTAAGTATGCTTCCTGAGGCAAATACATTTGTCCCTGTGTTTTTCCAAAAACAAAAACAAAAACAAACAAAAACATAAAGAAAATAAAAATCGTTAAAAAAAATCAAATAAATAAAAAAAATCAAATAAAAAAAGAAGAAAAAAATCAAACAAAAAAAAGGAAAAAGAAACTTATGTATGTTAAAGTTGGAAGTTTCTTTGATGTTGCTCCAATCAAGGTCTTCATCGGGTTACCAAATTATCTTTGATTGCCCTGAAATTTCTTTCAATTCATAAATACATGTTTAGTCTTCAATCTGGATGGTTGAAATTTGATTTTAAGTCTACATAATTTATAGAAGAGACTAGGAATGTGAGTCATGACCCCAGGATACTATTTGTCTACGCTCAGTGTTGATCAATGTGTTAATCGGACCATACCAAAATTTGGATCGGTCTGAAATTTTTTGTGAAAACTCCAGACCTGACAATGCTCAATGTGAACAATTATGATTGAGCCCCAAGTCCATCAATTATCAAAATAAAATCGCAAATCACACATGAAATTCATTGATGGTTGTCATCACACCATATTCAAATTCTAGCTCAAGATCAGATGGTCAAAAGAGCTTCAATCCTTCTGAAATGTTTTTTGTAGATAATCAAGGTGTTCTGATTTTCAATGTGAACGGTGACGATTAAATTCTAAGTTCATATGACTATTATAAAAAATTTGGCAATTTAAAGGCATAATCTGCCTAAATTCACCTTGACTACCTCATCATCAAGTCAAACATCACCACATCAAATCATACTCAATTTTTAGTGAAAAAGTTTTACAGTCATTTTATAAGGTCCTTATCTATAATATGAACGGTGGAGATTGGAATTTGAGCTCATTCGATCATCATAAAAATTTGAGTTCAAAGACCATGTATGTCTAGTTCCCTGTCCGCCCATGGTGCTATCAAGTGGATGAATGGCTTATAAAATTATTCAAAATTTGGCTGAAAAATATTTACAAATACAAAGCTCTCATTCAGAAAAAAAAAAATGTAATATAAATATAAAAATCAATCAAGATTTCAATTCTCCAGGTATTTTATTAAAAACAAAGAGGTATGAGAAAAGAAAAAGGAAAAAAAGTTAAAGGCTTATTCAAATCAAATATCCGAGAATCAATGTCTTAAAAATCAATTACCAAAGCATAAAACAAACTAGAAAAAGCAAACTAGGAAAACAAACTAGGAAAACAAAAGAAATAAAGAAGTCTCTTTAATGCCCGATGAAATTTCAACAATGATTCTTTTTGCTTCCTCCAACTCATCAAGCCATTTTTGTGAAAAATAGCCCATAAGAGGACTATCTTTGGTTCTCTTCTTGATTCTCAACAAGTCGTGTCTTGGCCTCATCCAACGCAACTTGAAGATTTGCTTGTGTGAGACTCGGAAGCTTCAAAGCAGGTCCGTTGAATTCGCTATCTTTTCACTCGGAGTCTTTTATTGTGCCTTGAATCTCACAAAGCTCGGCACGAAGTTGATGTTCCCTACTCGGCAAGTTTCTAATACTCCTCCTTGTTTGCATTTTATGTCATTGGTCTAGTCCATCCTGAGTTTGTCAAGGCGCTCAAGTGCCAAAGTTCTTTCATGCAGTGCATGCCTTGGCTTGTTAACTACGGATGCTAGCTTGAAACATTAGGATCCTCTCGAGGCTTCTTTAGCATAGGGCTGCACATCGAGCGATCTTCTCTATGAAAGGCTCCAAAGCTGGTCAAATCAATGTTGAAAGGTTCAAAAAGTAATTTTGACTCCTTCACTTTGTTGATAATGCTGGTAGTTGTGATAGTTGAGGGACTTGATTTGTTAATCATCTCGTCTAGCAGGTGTAACACTACATTTGGTATATTCTTTGAATCTATAAAGAGAATATACAAATAAATTTGGACATTAAAAAAATAATAATAAATAATAATAAAATATAATAAAAAAAATAAAAAAAATAATAATAAAATCTTGCCCTTGCTCAAACGATGTTGCAAGTCCGGCATTGGTATTAACGTCATCACCTTCCAATCTTGCTATACGAACAAGAGAAGGACCTTGTCTTGAAGGTGAGGAGTTGTCATCCATTTGAGCAACTAAAATTCCAAAGAAAGGTTGTCAATATTCATGCTAAAAAAAAAATAATAATAAAATAAAATAAGAAACCTTGGGCCTATTTTGGCAAACTTGCAATGTCGGCATTAGAGCCACCACTTTCCAATTCCTCGGTGGGAGTATGACTGTCCTTGGCAATTTCTTTGATGACTAAAAAAAAGAGAGAGAAGTACATATACACGTTGATTCATGCACAAAATAAAACATGTAAATAAAACCTTCGTTTGGTGTTGTTGAAAATGTGTTGTCAGGATCTACGTTACCGCCATCATGAGGCGGGCTTTCAATGTTAGCATTTTTGCTATCAAGAGGTATGCTCTCAACATCAGCATTTCCGCTATCACTCTCCAATTTCTCCATTGAAGAGGGGGCATCTTTTATGAAACTTGCCAAAGGAGTTTGACTAAAAGATGAAATACTTTCATCCTCTTGAGTGGCTAAAAAAAAAGAAATTTGTTATGCGCCAAAAAAACAAAACAAAACAAAACAAAAAACCTTCTTGGATTTTCGGCTGGTTTTGCGGTAGCTCACTTTCCAAGGCGACCGGTGTATCCCCTAATAATAAAAAACCAAAAATTAAAATAAAGGGAGAGATGAAAATAATGAGAAAATAAAGAGAGAGAATGTATGACATGGTAATATATATATATACATAAAGAAAGAAAGGGAACTACGAGTGACAATGAAATGTTTGGGGGAATTTGCATAAAAATAAATATGTTAAAAGAATAATAAAATAATAAAATAATAAAAAAAAGATTGGCTTTATTGCAAAATCTATGGAGAAAAGTGGAAATAAAAGAAGGATATTTGAGGATGTATATATGCAAAAATTATGAAAATATGTGAAAATAAGAAAGCCAGAGGGTTTAATTGAAAAAAAATGGAAAATATGAAAATATGGAAGTTTGGAGGTTATTTGCAAATATTGAAGAAGTGGGGAAAAGGAAAAAGTTAGAGGGGCTAGTTGCATAAATCTTGTGAAAATGTGTGAGAATATGAAGGTTAGAGGGTTTAATTGCAAGAAAACATGAAAAAAATATGAAAATGTGAAAGTTTGGAGGGTTATTTGCAAATATTGAAGAAGTATGGAAAAAGGGAAAAGTTAAAGGGCCTGATTGCATAAATCTTTAAATTCATAGGAATTTAAGGGGTTAATGCGTAAAAATGACATGAGGGCAATACCTTGTAGTGGATTAGGAAGAGCTTCTTCAATCTCAATATTTTCCTCTACTTCAATGTTTTCTCCTATCACAACATCATAGCCGACTCCAATGTTCTCCTCTGCGCCGACACTTAAGCCTTGTGTGTTTTCTTGATTCAGAAATAAGATGTCATCAAGTTCATGGATGGAGAAGGAGGAAAAAGAGAGAGATATTTCTTACCAACATAAGAGCTCACGTGCATTTCTAGATCTAATGGGGGAACATCACCAATTCTTGGAGGACTTTGAATAGCCCTAACATTGTCTAATGGGGTGTCATTAATTTGTATGCCTATATTGGAAATAGACTTTAAGTCAAATAAAAAGTGTGAAATTACAAAGTTTGACTATGAGTCAAAATTTGGACTTTGAGTCAAATAAATTTGGACTTTGAGTCAAATAAAAAGTGTGAAATTACAAAATTTGACTTTGAGTCAAAATTTGGACTTTGAGTCAAATAAAAAGTGTGAAATTAGAATGTTTGACTTTGAGTCAAAATTTAGACTTTGATTCAGATAGAAATTGTGAAATTACAAAGTTTGACTTTGAGTTGAAAAAAAAAATTAAAAAAAGTAATAATTTAAAAAAAATTCATAATTTTTGAAAATTGAAAAGAAAAATAATAATTAAAAATAATTCAGAATTTTTGAAAATCAGGAAAAAATAATAATTAAAAAAATCAGAATTTTTGAAAATCAGGAAAAATCAGATTTAAAAAAATCGTTGAGATAAAAAAAATAATAAAAAAAGAGGCGGTCATAAAAGGAAAGGAAAAAAGTCCTGAGGAATAAAAGTTGATTTTTCTTTTGCTTTAAAAAAATACTAATAATAGAAAAATGAATAAACAAATAAGTGAATAAATAAAGTTGACATACCTTCAGTTCTTTGCCGCTTTGATGGGACAATTGGTTCAGCAGTATGGTCAGTGTGATCAATGAATATACTCTTGTTGATAAATCTGTAGCTCTTCGAAGATTGCCCTTGCTCCCTATTAATGGCTCTCTTGTCACTGAAGTCATCTTGGATCAACAATGAATGTTTCTGTTGGAAAAAGGCTTCAACAATCCTCAACCATTTCTGTGCATAAACAAGTATAAGTCTTCCTTCTCTGTCACTCTCAGGAATGTAGAATGAGCTAGATGTTTTCTGGCAAGAAAGATGAAGCTAGTACCCCGCAAGAATTTTGAGAGAGAAAGTTCTCCTAGGAACATCAATATAAGCCAGAGTATGCTGATCATACCCAAATTGGCGCCCAAATCTGTGCGGATTGTAAGGTTCTGTGAAAAGATCTCCTGCACACCGAAGTGGAAGAATTCTGCAACGAAGACTCGTCACATATTCCATGGTATATGAATCCAATACGTTGGGTCTAACCGGGTATCTAGAATCTCGTACTACCTCGTCATTATGATGCCTGAATGAGAAAGGGCGAGATATGAAATTGCTTTCATGTCGGATGAATTTCCTCACATATATAGGATTGACAAACGGAGTTGTGGTGGAATTCATAAATTGCAACATCTTGGGTATTCTCAGCAACCCAGGGATACTAGAGGTATTGTCGTCTATTTTCCTCTTAAGAGATATGCTCCAAAAATAATAACCAGCCCAAGCATACAAGAAATGGGCAGGGAATATGATGGTAGAGAATCCGGGCCCTCTTCAATGTTTGGTCATGGCATTTAAGCCCAAGTATAAGTGCGCTAGCACTGCAGGAGCAAAAGCTACTTTCCTCCCATGTGCGATGTTGCATGCCATCATAAAAACTCTTGGTCTAATCACCTTGGTATCACCTGGCATAATAAAAAGCAAATCTATAGTGCTATGAAAGCAACTAAATCTGCTTTGAAAACAGGCTTTGGATGGGGATTAGAAGCTGACCTATAACGGGAGCTATGCCTTGATCTCCTAAAAAACTCCACCCAATCCTCAAAAAATATATCTTTGTCTACACTTCGTCTAGAGAGCCATTGCAAGATGTCAAAAAGATTTCTTAAAACAGAAAGTTTAGGGTCATACTTTCGGCAGATCGTGTCATTAGGAGGTATGACCTTATCATAGATGTCTCCGGTAATTGAAAGTCCTCTCTATTCCTTGATGTCCCATAATAAAATCCCAACTTCTCCGTGTAAGAAGTGGAAAGTATTAGTTTCGGGACACCATAGTTCTACTAGTGCTTTATAAAAGTTCATGTCAAAATCATAGCGGCTGACTGAAGCCACAATCCCGCCCACCAATTCTGCTTCACATAACTCCTGGGGGTATTTATTGACTATGAATTTGGCCCACTCTGCATAATATGGAAGATCAATCAAACTATTTTGGATAGGTTCCCTACCCCTCCATCCTGGGCGATGATTGATGATTCTTGATCCAAGGATCTTAAATGTCTTCAAATCTTTCGCTTCTCCTTCAGGTTTCAAGCAAATTGCATCATTCAAGCCGTCCTCAAACCAACGGTTTGTGGATAATTTGGCAACAGCCATACGTTTTGGATAGCGCTTTATCCACTCTGAGTGCTCTTCTCCTTCATATATGATTGCGGGTTCGGCTTCAGAATAAAAGATAGGAGTGTGGCACATGAAGGCTAGATCTTGGGGGACCTCATTGTAATTTTGGGTCATATCCCAAAAAGGTTGAGAGATATTGGCCATGACAAAAGAAAGGGTTGAGGGTTCCTACATCTCTCACTCAAACTCATCAAAGAGAATTTCATGAGAAAAGTAGGAAGGGGGCATTTGTTTATATAAATAATGTAACATATGTCCTAATAGAACCCAAATCCTAAGTTAAATGTAATTTAAATTATGGATATATTTAGAATTAAAATTTGAATGTCCAAATCTTGATTGATTTTGGATTTTCTCTTTAAAATAAATTATTTGGTTGTCTTGAACTAGAATACAGATCCTAAGGCAAATAAAAAAAATTAAAAAAAATGAAAATTACAAAATCACCCTTGAGAACATATCTCGAGGCATAAATGCAAATTATAAAAATACCCTCTAGAACATATCTCGAGGCAAAAGGGAAATTACAAGATTGTCCTTGAGAACACATATCTCGAGGCAATCTCAAATTTTAGGATAGCCCAAATACGCATCTTGAGGCGATCCTAAAATTCATATATCCTGAGAACATATCTCGAGGCAATCTCAAATTTTAGGATGGTCGAAATACACATCCCAAGGTGATTCTAAATTCAAGTGGCCTGAGAACATATCTCGAGGCAACTTGAGAAATGCAAATCCCGAAACACCTGAACACACATCCCGAGGTGAATTGGGATTAAGTAAATTAAAAAAATAATAATGAATAAATAATAAATAATAAATAATAAAAATAACAAATAAATAATAAACAAATATAAAATATAAAAAATGAATAAAAAAAGAGAGAAATAAAGATTTAAAATTTGAAATTAAAAAAAAAATTCTATTCGTTGTGATCTCACGGGATGAGGATAAGAAGGAGAGAGTTTTGGGATAAGGATGAGAAGGGGAGATGGTCTTGGGATTAGGATAAGAAGGGGCGAAGTTTTTAAATAGAAAGGAGAACAGAAGGGAGAGAACAAAGAAGGATTGAGAGAAAAAAAAAGAATTTAGAGGAAAAAAAGAAAAAAAAAAAGGAAAAAAGGTTCTCTTCTCTCTTATGCTTATTTATATAAATATATATATATAAGACCTCGTTGCCGCTCGCCGCTGCTGCTGGTCACCGCCATTGTTGCTTCAATGGCTGAGATAATGCCGCCAAGCATGCCATTTGCCACTCGTGGCTGCTGCTGCTCACCGCCGTTGCTATTTGAGTTGCTGAGATAATGCCGTCAAGCATGCCGTCTGCCGCTCATTGCTGCTTCCACTCATCGCCGCTGCTGCCTCCATTGCCTGTTGCACGCTGTTGCTGCTGCTCACCACCGTTGTTGCTTGAGTGGCTGAGATAATGCCGCCAAGCATGTTATTTGCCGCTCGTCACCACTCTTCATGTCTTCTCAAGATCTCCTAACATCCGGGGACTAGGAGGTAGAAGAAGAGTTTTCTAGATACTAACTAGCACGTGAAAAAAAAATATGATGAGACCAACGATGCTGAAGTGGGGATTGGTTTTGTTTGACCATTCATTTTTTAACTCCTCAATTGATCGTCCATGCAAGCTAAATAAAATCGCTCACAATGACAAATTGGATACTAGTTAGTGCAGGGACAGAAGCTCCAAAGCACAGAATTGAGAAGTAGGATATTCAACACTGTGAAGACTTATACTCAATCGATGCATGCATGGATGTGTTAGACTATATGGAGGCTGTTCCAAATGATCCCTACAACCAGGTTTTAAAGAAAGTTCACTGATCCTGATTGGAAGCGGATGGAGCTGGTGAAGGAGCAAATTGAACTGAAGCTGGTGGAGCTCAAATCAAAAAGAGAGAGAGAGAGAAAGAGAGGATGATGATGATGTTAATAATGATGATGCTATTTGTTTGCATACATTGAGTTGCATTGCACAGAAAATATCAAGATTCCTGGATGAACACTCTTCTCTGGGTTGCATGAATGTTTTATATGAAAATGTGGAGAAACTAGAGTTGAAAAGTTTGTAAACCGAGACATGCAAGTCCATGAAATGTTGCAGGGCGTCATTGTAAAGATTTGAAGATCAAGGTTGATAATTTAGATCCCAAAAGACGTTATTCGTGCCTTGAATAGGATTGTGTCACCAAGGTTTGAAGTTATTTAGTCCAGTTGCAGATACAAGATGCCCTTATGGAAGTCCCATGAATAAGTTTTCTCTCCTATGGAAGTATGGCGGTATGGGACTTCCTAAATCCTGACAGGGAACAGAACGTTGTTCGGACACTGAAGGAAGTATATGCTTAATGGGTGCATGTATATGCATGAGTATCGGAAAGTAAGCCATCAAGAAGGTTCGTTCCACTTAAATGAAGATGAAGATTCTCTACCAGGAACAGGAATATTACTAGAGATGGTAGTTATTTTATTATTCTTTGTTTTTTTATTAAGTGATGTGTTTTGGTAGATGAAAGACCTTCATCTTGGTATTTATTTACACATTAATGTTGATATAAAAAAAGCACAAAAAAAAAGAAACAGGAAAAGAATATCATGGCAAGGTATATCTCCTCATTCAATGAAATATGACTCCTACTCAGGTGCATGAAATGTTTCCAAAAAAAGAAAAATATACCACTAGCTTTGTAGTGGAAAATTATGTGTACGTATGCAAGCATGTACACCTCTAAATCCATCAATGAAAGATACCCTGACAAGCTCTTTGACCAGATCTCTGATGTCATGTTTGATCCTTGCTTTGCCTAGGACGCTGACAGCAAGGTTGCCTACAAGACCTGTACCAAAATTAACATGGTTATAGTCTTTGACGAGATCATCACTATGGCCAATATAGACTATGAGATGAATGCCCTCTTCACCCGTGTAGCTTCCCTCGAAGTCCAAATTGAGAATAAGACCAAAGACAATGTCTTAGTGCAATTGGTTCACCAGAAGAGAGCTGAAGTCAAAGTAGAAGCTAAGTGTCTTGGAGGTGTTAAAGTGGCAAGGCAGTGCCAGGCAATTACTGAAGGATGGAGAGAAAACATTGTGAATTTCTCGGACCAAGCGACTGGCAACTCTGCTAAGGATGTGATGGACTATGATCACACAGTACTTTGACACTATTAAAACCCTTGGAAACTCATCAAAGAACACCACAGACTTCATACTGCACGGCCCCGGCCATGTGAAAAAGATAGGTGACCAAATCTGCAATGGGATCATGGAAGCTTTAGATCGCACTGTGGCTTTCCTCAAGGTATTGACAATAAATGGACTCTTCTGTCAATCCAGACACTACTAAAATATTCCATCAAGTAGTCTCCCCCTCTCACTATTATGAAAGTAACTGGAATGAGTCCTCTACTGAGAATTGTGTTGGAGAAATAGAGCCATTCATAGGATCAAGATATAGCCTCTTTGGACATCATTTTCCTCTCACAAGTTAGAAAAGATGCACAAAAGTTCACTTGCATTTGGACTGCAGCCATTGATGCGTTTCGGGCCTTCCTAATATTTGAAATAGTCTTTTGTCTCATGAATTATTTTATATATAGAATCTAAAAAAGAAATAAAAAAATATTCTTTTTTTTTAAATATATAAAAAAAGAAGAAGATAAAATTGCACGGGAAAGGACGTAGTAGTAGACTCAATATCAAGACACATGGCAAGTAGAAGCATGAGTGGAAGATCATTTATAAAAATAAAAGATAAAATTGCATGGGAAGGACGTGATGGCTACCTTGTTTTTTTGGCGTAACATGCAAACTCAAAAAAATAAGACACGTAGGAAATGGAAGCTAAAAAAAAATATAGAAGCGTGGAGGATCATTTATATAAATATAAATAAAAAAAATTAATTTGCATGAGACACATAAAACAAAGTTTGCACATTTGCTGGTGAATGGCCCACCATGAAAGAGACATTAAAAAAAAAGCCTGAATATTCACAGGCATGTTTAAAGAAGCATTAAAAAATCCCGCCATGCACATGGCAGGCATGGATTTATTTGGATAAATATCCCAACTTATATATATATATATATACTATAAAAATGGGGGGAGAATAATTATTTTGAGGTAATAGCAAAAAAAAAAATAAGTATACTCGATTTCAAAACACAATGAGACATGTTTCAAGGCGGCAGCAAAGCATACAACGCGATGATAAGGCACAGGCAGCGGTGACTTATTCATTTCACAACGGCAAAAAAAAAAATATATATATATATATATAATTTTTAAGGCGGTCATGAAATATTTATTTGAAAGATGCCAATGAGGCACGCAACGCGGTGACAAGGCACAGGTAGCGGCAATGATATATGATATATATATATATATAAAGAAAATTATATGAATATATAATTAGCAAATTTTATTGCCTTTGTACTTTTGCCCTTAATCGGAGGTTCCCAAGATACTATTTGGGGTAATTAATAATATAGGCTTGCCTCTATTAGGGATGAAAGAACCCACGAAACAAATATGATATTTATGGTTCGATATATCGTCTGGTGTCTTCTTCACAGACATGATGCCAGACGCGTATTTTCGATCCCACAGAGTTCTTCGTTATCTTCATGGCACTATATCTCTTTCTTTACTTTTCTCAGCCACGTCTTCTCTTGAGTTGCGCGCCTATTGTGATGCTGATTGGGCAGGTGATGCCTCTGATCGACATTCTACTACTGGTTTCTGCATTTTTCTTGGAGATTCTCTTATCTCTTGGAAAAGCAAGAAACAATCTACTGTTGCTCTTTCTACTATTGAGGTTGAGTATGGTGTTATGTCTTTTACTACTAAGTAGGTTATTTGGTTGCGACAAATTTTGTTGGACTTTGGTGTCTCTGTCTCTGCTCCTACTCCTATATACTATGATAACCAGAGTGCCATTAAAATCGTTGCCAATCCTGTCTTTCATGAATGTAAGAAGCATCTTGAGATCGCTCTTCAATTTGTTCGTCATCATTATATTACTGACAGTATTATTCTTCCTTATGTTGCCTCTTCACAGCAGCTTGCTGATCTTTTCACTAAGGCTTATACTGTCTCTCAGTTTCAGTTTCTGGTTGACAGACTCTCAGTTTATGACCCACCGTGAGTTTGAGGAGGGGTGTTAGAGTGATATGTATGTACATTCTATATGTATATGTGTATATACATACATATAGTTACATTTGTATACTTATTTGTTCTATAAATATGACCCAAATGGGTCATCCATTGGTGTGTGCTGGCTAAATACATATCCATCCTCTATCAGTGTGCATCACTAGAATTGCATGGATAAAATTAAAAAATAAATAAAATAAAATTGCAAAAAGAAAAAACCAAAGTAGGAGTTTGGGTTCTTTAGTGACACCGAATTTTACAAATAGAATAACAATGTTAAATATTTTATCCGTATCTAAGAAAGAACATGTATTCATATGTAAAGACCAATTCATCTATTTTTTTATTTTATTCCAAAGGAATATATGAACGACCAATGAGAAGGTGGCTTTATGGTATCATTGAGTTGAAGCTTGTACTTAAGAAAATTTATTATAATTAATGTCACGCCCTAAACCCAAAGCATTGACAAATGGCCGCATACCTACAAGGTTGTAACTAAGTAGGTACACAAGGCCTCTAAACCTGTCTCACATTAGAAAACAACATTTAACAGAGACACTAATTTTTATAAGCAAAGGAGAGTCACAATGTTTGAAATACCATGAAAACAAATAACAAGTGTCTGACATAACAGTTAAACAAAAGACAAGAAGATCTATGCCAACAACAAAGAGAGTTTATTAACTTGTTAAGAACTAGACGGCGACTTGCTCAATGACCTCGCTAAGCTGTCCACCACCCAACTCTACTCCTAATCTGAAAGGGAAAGAGAACAACTTATTTAGCTTGGGAGCCCAGTAAGCAACCACTAAAAATATCGGGATCACAAAAAGTTCGATAATTTTTAGAAACATACAAAATGTAACATAATGAAATAAATATCAAAATGAATCCAGAACTCAGAATAATTCAAAAAAAAGATTTAATTTACCAAGCTAACGAGCATATAAGTCCTCCAAATAACTAATACCAAAACAAATATCAGAATTCATTTATTTAAACTCAGTGACCCGAGTTAGATTTTAGAGCTCATATGTTTACCCTCGGTGACCCGAGCTAGAATATCAAAAGCCGTTATTCTTCACCGACAGAACGGTGTTAAACTATAGTTTTTATGTCAGAAGTACGTGTCGACATGGTTAGTATTTATCCCTAGTGACAGGGATATTGCATTATTAATTGAGGACTACAAATTTCTATACAAAATATATCGGTACATCCAAAATTATTGTCAACGTAGAAATATTGAAATTCGGTAATCTCGTTTTCTACTGAAAATAATTTCAATTATTTCAAAATAAGATAATGCTAATGTCTTACAACAATATTTAGAAATTTAATCAATTACGTGACAACAATAATTAATATTTAACAAGTATATGAAAATAATTCATTAGTTTCCATAATAGAGAGAAATATGGTAACTGGAATTTTGATAAAAAATTAAACAAAATGATTTTTCTCATTAAAGCCCACAAAAATCAAAATAGCTAACTAAAGATTTGATAAAAGTTAAATAAAATCTTTTCATAGATGCTCACATACGTTAGGCAGTGTTCAAACCAATCTTAACAACTATTAAATAACCATTGAAATAATTAATTTAAATATCGATTAAATTTACCAGAATTAAAAACTAAATAATTAAATAACTAATAAAAATACAAACAATGAGAAAGTTAATAAATATTAACTAAAAATTAACTCAATGATTAAAAAAATATCATTAACAAGATAAATAAGTGAATAAAATAAAATTGATAATTTTTCAAGAGTCGAAATGCATATACATACACGTGTATTTATATGTGGTTTACTTACCTGTCTAAGACCCACGGAATACCCTATATTTGAGAACACATTCCAAGGATATCAATAATAATGATCTACACAAGCCTAACAGTTATACCAAATTACCCCCACTCAATACACAACCACCAACTGAAAACAATTACACAAGGCTTAAACTAAGAAACTCTGGCATGAGCCTCAAAAGCTCCTATACTAATTTAAGAAGTAGGTTTAAGACCCCACAAACAAACAATAAAATCACACAAATTCAAATAAATGCTTCCCACCACTGATATGGTACAATGGCATTCGACTGAAACTAATCGATAATTATTCAAAACCTTTATAGTATGCTATTCCTTTCATCACAATGTCCACATTTAACAAGATTACAAATTAGAATTTAGATGCAATCATTAAAATTAACGAAACTAAGAAAAAAGACTAATATTTATTTCACATGAATCATGAAAATCCACCAGCATCTGCAAACTTTTATAAATACTAATAAATTAATAAATAACCCAATAAAATAAAATACTATGATTCCTTACGATGAAAAGGAATATAAAATATTAAAATCTAACCAACCCAACCTTACATAGAACATGAAGCCATCTTAACTTTTCAATTTATAATATAAATATATGTGTGTTAAATAAGTGGACTTGCAGAACTGGAATCCAAATCAATATTCAAATGAAAATTAGAAAAGTTAGATAATCGGATTTTTCCTAGATAAAAGATAATTATTTTAAATTTTAAAAAAAATTTGGTGCATGAACAAAGGCAACTGCAAGCTCACAAATCAATGAAGATAAAACACTATATGACAACCAAAAAAATTCACATCAATGGCCGGTTTAGTTTGAGATAATTAAACCACTAACGTATAACACAAACCCTAAAGAATAACACTTCTTTTCTAATCAAATAAAAAGACAACACCAGCGAAAACTAAAAAAATAACACCATAACAAGATCTTGAAAACAAAAAAAATAAAAATAAAAATCTAAAACTTGATCAATGATCCAATGAGGAGGATGCTTACCTCACAACGAAAATGACACAAAACCCTTGAAGAAGAGAGCTATCTCCGTCCTCATCGCCGGCACCACACATCAAAAAAGAAGAAGAGAAAAGATGCTAGATCTCTCCCTCTTTCTTAATCCAAATAAGGATCTACAACGGAAGAAATGAGGAGACATACGGCTGGGGTTTAGAAAACTAAAATAGAATACAAAAGGGTTTCCTTTATTAATTAACATAACCGCTAAGCATACAGAAATTAAAAAAATTATTAATGGTGTGGGGCCCACAATTAATATTGATCACCTCTTCTTCTTTAGGTCGCTAGTCTAGTGATATTGGCGCACTACGAAAGCGCAATATGAAACATTCAAGTGTTTCCTAATTCAAGTCTCGCTCAATGTTAACGCAGTAGTGATAACAGGACTCCGGTGTGGGTAAGGGCTTGAAGCCTGAACATTTCGTCGCTTGATGAGAGTGTGCGGGCTAGACACTCAATTCTTAGTTCATGTGCATGCTCCTTTGATTAATAGCTCTTGTCGCATTTGTCAAAAAAAAACCCTTTCATTAACAACACTTGTTGCATTTGTCAAAAAAAAACATATTATTTTTTAAATAAATTATATATGTATATATAAGTTATGTAACACATATAACTAAGCAATTGTAAACAACCACCAGTTAGTGTAGTGGAATATTATGAGAATGGTGAATGGGTAGACCCGCCGTTGAATCCTTGGTTTGGCAGTATTGTTATAGTAATGTGCATATATTGTAAAATATTATATAAATATTGTATCAATATTGTTTATCACTGTTCATGGATCCCCTATGGGAGGATATCTTTTGGCTCCCTTCCAGAGTTACATGGCAAGAGTGATTTATTAACTCAATTTGGTTTGTGAAATATCTTCTCGTTGTGTATATGGTAAGACTCTAATTGTTCTATGTGACATCAGGCCTAGTTAGTTTATCCTTAGGAGTTGTTAAGTATTATAACTGGTGCACAACTATACAATATTGTCCCTTGACACCTCTCGTGGGGCAGCACTTGTCACCTTTGTAAAAAAAATAAAACTAAGCAAAAATATGTAGATATGTATATATATTTTAAATAGTTTAAGTTTAAAATTGTTATGAGTTTATATATACATACATATATATATATATATATATATATATATATATATATATATATATATATATATATATATGTAGTGTTTTTCATAAGAAAATTTATTCAGTAATATAATGAAAACAAAAACAAGCTCTACTTTAATTGTTACATGTGATAATTTTTTTTTTTGTTGAAAAGGTGGATAAACCACAATTCATTAAAAAAGCAAGCAGTGCAGACCAACACAACAAAAGCCAAAAACAAACCAACGAAACAAAGTGAGAAGAAGCAGAACCACCAAGGGTGGCCTGAAACAAAAAACAACAACAACCCCGGGGAAGAAGATCCCATACAGGGAGACACAACACACCGACTAGATCTCGCCAGGAAATGGGGCGTGCTCAGGGGGGACATTCTGCACTGGGTCCCTAAAGGAAAAAAACTCTCAAGGTTGCGTTTTACTTTTGCCATTGGCTCCTCTAATCTTTCCTTCTTTGAATCAGGGGCTGCAGCAAACCATAATAGAATCATATGAACAATTTTAGAAATAATGGAAGTAGTTGACAAACAAATCGAAAAATAAATGCGATTATTTCTTTCAAGCCAAATATTCTAGATGATTGCTTGAACGAGCAGGCCCCAGAAAGATATGAGTGGCTTTCTGACATTCTTTCTCCAATCCACACAAGTCCTTGAGTGACCGAGGGGCACAACAATCCCCTATGAGCTAGCCAAAGAAAAACCAAATGTGTGAAGCCACGAGCATTGAATGAGGAGATGATCAGCTGACTTAATGTCCTCATGACACATCACACACATGATGGAATGAAGACGGTTACATCTGCGCTGAGCTAAATTTTCTAGAGTCAGAATTTTATTATCACGTGCCAACCAGTTAAAAAGGTTAATCTTTTTAGGGCAAGACCCTTTAAGGATCGTATGAGTCCAGCCACATCTATGACCGCCATCATTCAGGAAGTTATAAAAGGATTTCACTGTGTAAACACCATTTGTAGTTAACTTCCACTGTTTCTCATCCTTCCCAGAATCACATAGGGAGTTGATCTGATCAATCAAGATGCGAGCCATAGGGGTGTCCCCCAGTGAAATAAGAGTGATCCTACCCACCAGCTCATTGATCTTGTCTTCCTTGTTTTGCGTAGAGTGCAAAAGTTCTAGCCAGATATCAGCTAGTGCTCGGCCATCTACCCATTTATCAAACCAGAACAAAATGGAGGCCCCATCATGAACGATGAAGATTAGATTTTTCCTGAAAGGCGATAAGGCCTAGAGATTACCATTCTAGAAGAACGACCTCTTAGAGCATTGCTTGTGATAAAATTTCTAAAATGTTTGTCTTCGTTTCTTTTTAATTTGAAGTGGTTTATTCATCGTTTAAAAAAAATTCTAAAGTAATATATATACGCACATCAAAACCACGGTTCCAGAAACAATGACAAGGGCAATTACATCATTTTTGCGTTAATGTAGGCATAGATGAACGACGAACGCAACCAAATGTAAAATGCCCAAGTCTTTCCCACGGGAAATGGGCAGCATTGATTCACTTATAAAGTCACCTCTCTCTGTTTCTCCTGTGATCTATTTGATAAAAGGCCTCAGAGAGAGGAAATCATTCAACTTTCTTTTTTTCTTTTTATTTATCGAGGGTAGATATAGTTTGCTACTAGTTCTATGCAAAATAAACCATGGTTGGAGAAATTAATAGCCCCATGAAGCATCACTTAGGGTATTACCATCTTTACATAAGTCAATCGTAAGAGGAAGTTCACTGATTATCAGAAAAGAAAGTGTAATCATACCATGAAGAAACAATGGTGCACTGTTATGGTATTGCAGCTACTATAGAGGTAGGTAGACGGTCTTATTAGGTTAACACTGGGATGAGTAATATGCATGTATTGTAAATAGGCTACTGATTTGGTTGCCATATGCAAATTGTTTCTTCATCTTCTTTTTGTGTTAATCATATCACTTTAGATTAACATAACTCTGAAGCTGAAATTCCAAGTATTTATTGTGGGATTAAAGCATACCAAGCTTTAATTTCTTTGTCTCACCTATTTTGATGTGTTAAATTCAAATTTAAACTAATTTCAAAGTCGTTAACTTCATCTCATCTGCATGAGACCATGCTGACTTGCCTTTATAAAACCAGAATCACAATTATCCTTCTTTGTTTATAAAATAAAATTATTTTCTCTTCATCTGAGTAAAGTCATATTGAAGAAACTAATGAACAATAACCAGAGACTTGATGAATCCCTTACGAAAATATATAGTTTGCAAATTATGCTTCTAAAATTTATGTCTACTCAAACTTGCTGCTTTTGAAGACTATTTGCTGTGTTCCAGTTGGTGAACCTTAGCCTCACAATGTTTCTGACCAACAGTCTTCTACATTAATCGTGCTTATCAACTGTGAGCTCCAAGACCATGTCACTAAGTTAGAAAATAATAGTTTACTAGCTCTTCACGGTGTTACCCATTGAATTTTCAAGTTTTTGGATCTTTTCATATTGTAAATATGATTTTTAAAAAATAAATAAATAAATAAAAGCGATGTTTTAAACTTGAAACAGTCTTCAGACTTGAGTTTTGGAAGTCAATCCTCTCTGGAGCTTTAGTTCTAGTTCATATCTTTTTAGTCCCTACAATTAAGATGAGTACATGTTGTCATGCTGACTTATCCATTTTATGAATTTCAGCCATTAGCTGTAAAACTACAAAGAAGACATTGACCATTATCAAAGAGTTGGACAAACTTTTGCCAGATGCATGTGAAAATTCTATTCATGGCTCTCTTTTTGAGACTTGGACTTTCTTCAAGAAATGATTTTACTTATAATGGATTCAAGGGCGTGAACCTCAGCATGGATGGTTTAGCAGGAATCACACCTGATGCTCTCCTGATGCTAGCAAATGCTACCAGTCATGCCATGAGCCATGTTTTATTTCCTTCTCCACTGAGGTTCAAAAAATCTCAGACTGATAATGTTCTCTCTTTCTCTACCACATTTGTCTATGCCATTATCCCTGAGTACCAAAAGCTTGGTAGCGGTGGGTTTACTTTTGTCCTCTCACCTTCAAAAGACTTGACAAAAGCTTCTACAGATTATGTACTTGCCATCGTCAACATGACGAGCAATGGAAATGCATCTAATCATATCTTGGCTGTTGAATTTGACACTTGGGATAGCCCTCAAGCATATGACATTAACAACAACCATGTTGCCATTAACATCAATAATATTATATCTAATTACTCAACTCCTGTCAGTTTTACGTCAGATGATGATGGTAAATTTCAGAACCTAACCCTTTTGAGTGGCAAGCCAATGCAAGTCTGGATATAATATAATGATATAAACATGCAGCTCAATGTAACTTTAGCTCACACCAACGACCAACTGGTCTATTGGTATACGGTCGCCGATAGAGCTCTTCACCGAGTGGTAAGAGTTCGATTCTCGGCTGAGGCCACATTTCTGGGAGATGTGAGCGGTGGTTGTGTGCAGGTGGTCCCAGCACCCATGTGTGCAGGGGCCCGCCCCACTTACTCTACCGAGGCTTGTGCACGCCCCTGACGATTTAGCAGAGCCTTCGGGCTGTCTGTTCCTCTTGTCAAAAAAAAAAAAATATAACTTTAGCTCCCCTGTGGAAGCCTAAACCCAAGATTGCTCTTTTGTCGCTTACCATAAATCTATAAAGCATTGTTTTGGACCATATATATGTGGGTTTCTCTGCTTCAGTAGGAACTCTTCATTCGAACCATTATATTCTTGTTTGGAGCTTTACCATGGATGGTCAAGTTCCTGAGCTTAACCTCTCAAGTCTTCACTGCCCCAAAATTTGACATCATCAGAGAAGAAATGGAAGAATTTATTGCCATGGCTGCCTTTGACTCTTTTGCTTGTTCCATTGACCATTGCTAGTGCCATACTAATGCTTGTAAGGAGGAAAAAGGTCTCAGAGTTACATGATAACTGGGAGCTAGGCTGCCTTTGACTCTTTTGCTTGTTCCATTGACCATTGCTAGTGCCATACTAATGCTTGTAAGGAGGAAAAAGGTCTCAGAGTTACATGATAACTGGGAGCTAGAATTTGAGTCCAACAGATTCCCTTATAAACAACTATACAAGGCAACCAGAGGTTTCAAAGAAAAATATCTTTTTGGAATTGGAGGTTTTGGTAGGGTATATAGAAAAGTTCTACCAGCTTCTAAAGTGGAAGTGGCAGTTAAGAGAGTCTCCCATGAGTCCAAGCAAGGAGTACGAGAGTTTGTGGCAGAGATTGTGAGCCTTGGTAAGCTCCGGCATCGAAACTTGATTCAGCTCTTGGGGTATTGCAGGTGCAAAGGAGAGCTTCTTTTAGTGTATGAGTACATGCCAAATGGGAGCCTTGATAAATATCTATTCAGTGAAACCAAACAAAGTCTTGATTGGAGTATGAGATTTTAGATAATCAAGAGTGTAGCATCTGGTCTCCAGTACTTACATGAAGGTTGGGATCAAGTTGTGATTCATAGAGTCATTAAGGTTAGCAATGTGTTGCTTGACGGTGATATGAAAGGGAGGCTAGGTGATTTTGGACTTGCAAGGTTATATGATCATGGTGCTCCTCCTCAGACTACCAGTATGGTAGGAACTCTTGGTTTTCTGGCACCTGAGCTTGCTAGAACTTGCAAGGTCACAATGAGCAATGATGTGTTTACCTTTGGGGCTTTCCTGCTTGAGGTTGCTTGTGGGAGAAGGGTCATAGAACCAAATAAACAAGAGTTGGAACAGGTTTTCGTAGAATGGGTCTTTGCAAATTGGAAAATGGGAACAACACATGAGACAAAGGACCCAAGATTTGGACAAGATTATGTGTTGGAGGAATTAGATTTGGTTTTGAAACTTAGATTGTTTTGTTCACATCCTTCTCCTTCAGCAAGGCCAAGTATGAGACAAATTACACACTTCCTAAACAGAGATGTGCCTCTCCCCGAGATGCTTCCTTGTCAATGTCATGGTGGTGATATTGATTCATATATGAAACAAAATGATGGAAATGAAGCGTATTGATTCATAAATGAATCAAAATGATGGAATTGAAGCTTTTAGTTTTATGGCCGTGTGGTGAATTGAACTCTTGTATTAGAAAGTACTTTTGGGTGAATTAGCACTTTCGTGTTTATTCCTATGTATTTGCAA
The DNA here is from genome assembly GCF_009730915.1 of Dioscorea cayenensis subsp. rotundata. NCBI lineage: Eukaryota > Viridiplantae > Streptophyta > Magnoliopsida > Dioscoreales > Dioscoreaceae > Dioscorea > Dioscorea cayenensis. The sequence continues at coordinate 13,740,340 of NC_052487.1, read as the reverse complement.
CTCGTATGTGATAACTCTCTTATGAAAATTCTAGTTCCTTTCAAGTGCTAGTGCCCAGTAGTCTGAAAATAATATCACGTTTTTGTGCTTTGTTGAAAATAACTGTCATGCATCTTCAGTGGCTACGTCTCAGGGATGACAACGGTCAAAACTCTTACCCATAGTCGTAACTCTTATCCTATACCTGTACCATCCAGGTAAAAAAAAATCATACCCTTACCCTCAGGATACGGGTATACCCGCGGGTACCAGCTTATCCATTGTTCAAATTACCGAATTAAATTCAAATAATAATAATGATAATAATAATAATAATAATAATAATAATACAATGTTTAAACACATGTCCATAAATTCAAAATTACAAGTTGATACATATTTGTTTATCTTAAATCATATAATCACATAAAAATTATATGTAACAAATTGATTTATATAAAAAAGACAAGTTGATTGATTTTCATTGGCATCTATTTAGGACTCAACGGTAACTCTACCTTTATTGCTTAAGTTTAACTATCTTGGTTTTTGTTTTAAATTGTTTTCATATATTTATTATTTATATTTTATATAGTTTCAAATTTTATAAATGCAATACAATGAACCTTTGGATAACTATTGAAAAAATATATTCAGGGTATTACAACAGTTGCAGTAAGACTTTTCTACAGAGTAATCTTGTTGAGAAACCCCAAGTGGAAAAATAAGGATCTAAATGTAAAAGTATTTAAAAGATTTTGCGTTGAAGAGTAATAGAAAAAGTATTAATATGAAATGTTTCTGAATACTAAGGACTTAGGCGGTAGGGACCTTTTTGAAATACTATGTTATACTTCAGGGACCATTGGATAGTTTGAAAGGATCTTTTCAGATACTATTTCATAATTCAGAGACCATTGGTGAATTTACAAGAGACTTTTTTGTAAGAAATTATATTTTGAGGGACTAAAAATGAATTTCGGTTGAAAACATAAGTTGGAGAAAAATCTAGATTTTGACATCTTCTTCTCCTTCATTTGCTACAGTAACCCGAGAGAGAGAAAGAGAAAAAAAAGAAATGAGAAGAAAATGGGAGATTTGAGGTGGAGGATTGGAGATCGCCGGAGGAAGCTTGCCGGAGAGATGACCTTGCTTAGTAAGAATTTTTCTTGGTGTATTTTTCATGAATGAATGTTTGTATGCATGTATATATGTATATTTGGTGGATTTGATGAAAATGATGGATTTGAGTAGAAAAGCATGTTTAATTGTTCCAGATGATGAGTGTTTGAAATTGTTTTGAGAAAACCTTGTATTCATGATGAATCTAGCTTGAATGGTGGATGAGATTTTCGGTTTTACTGTAATATTACTGTATCACCGAGATTAGGGTTTGGTTTAGTTAATTAATTGATGATGATGATGATGATTAAGATGTTAATGATGATGGTTGGATTGAAATTGGTTGGGTTTAGCCAAATTGATTTGGGTGGATCAAACCAAGTTGGAATTGATTTGGTTGAGTTGAATTGAATTGATTGAGTTGGGGTTAATTTGGTTGAGTGGGTTTGATCAAATCAAGTTGAGTGTGGTTGGACTTGAATTGTTTGGTTAAATTGAGTATGTTAAGACTGATTTGGGCTTGGTTTGGATGTTGGGCTAAGGATTTGGGTTGAACCAATTCAAGGAAAATTTGGGTTCGGTTGAACCAAGCTGGTTCAACAGATTTTGTATAAGAATTTGAGTTGGTTCAAGGCTGGTTGGCTAGACTGAGGTTGGTTCAGTGAAATTGAGTTTGGTTCAATGAATTTGAGCTTGGTTCAGTGGAATTGAGGTTGGTTCAGAATGGTCTAGCCTAAATTGGGTTTATTTAAATGCAATTGGAGACCGGTTTAATTATGCAAGATCGGGTTTTAACCGATTGGAGTGAGTGGGCCAATTAAAGAGTTAGATATTGGTTTATTGTATTTTCTTTTGGGTTTAATTGTGATATTTATATTTATTTTTATTATGTTATATTGTTAGGTGTTGTTCAGTTTTGGGAGGGAATAGCAAGGAACCCAAGGGAGACCATGTGAGTTGGTAGTGGCTATTATTTTAAATAATTGATTAATTATTATTATTTTGAAATAATTATTTAAAAGCTGGTATTTTGGAAATAATGGTTTAACTATTTCATCTTATTATGTCTAATTGCGTATAATGTTGAAATATACTTATATTTATTTGCCGTTGATGTTCATGACAATCGTATTGATACATTAGTTTTGTATAATTATATGTATTTGTAAATAGTGAAAATACATGTATATTTGATTTAATTATTCGGTTAATGTATTTATTTTTGGATGGTTAGATATGCTTTGATTTGGAATGATTTGTGAAATCATGTGCGCGTATTAAAATGTTTTACCGATAATATTTGTGGAACTGGTTTTCATTCCTAGTATACGAATAGTATCCTGGATTTGGGCTTTTTTCTGGCATTATGCATGTATTGTACTGTGAATGCTTGTCCTGGATAAAGACCCTGTGATTTGATTTATACAGTTTGTATTATTGCTACGTCTACATGTTGGTTTGGATGGTGACGGTGGGCTATTGCCCGACTACTGCAGTAGTGGGTCCCCACGAGCCAGCCTTTAGAGATGGCGTGGTGGACTTGAGTATTGATTTGTCCAGATCAGGTGGGAGCGTAGAGCCCTGATTGGATTATACATCGGGATCCCGGAGTCACCACACGGGACCGATGGGCCAACGTCAAGGGTGCGAAGACCTTGGCGGCTCCCAACCTAGTTGCGACGGCGGCTAAGTCGGGGAGAGTTTTCAGGCTATGGATTTGACAACGGTTTTTACATCACTTGCTATTTTGGGTTGTGATGAGGGGGCAAAGCCCAGCTGCCGCTCTTAGGAGGGCAGTCTCTCACAACAATTTGGATTTTCTTGGAAAATTGGTTTGATGTTGATTTGTGATGAATTCATGTTTTCAAAAAGCTCTTTAAAACTTGTATTTTGCTAGAATTCGGGTATTTGTGAAAGTTGGGAAAATTATTTGAGAGATTGATGTCTATATGCTTTATATACACTGTATTTAAGTATTTGAAATTATTAAGCCACTACCGACCAACTGAATGTGCTGTAGCTGCAGGAGCAGGACCCTAGATTGTATGATCGAGTTTAGAGCTAGTCAGAGTTGAGTCCATGACTGCAGTGGGTCCCTTTTTCTTCCTATTTATTGATGTCGTGATCTTGTAGCTGTTGTACCCGCAAATTAGAGTAATTATATTTTTTATATTTATGTATTTGAACCCGTAGTTTGTGTAAAGTTGTACATCGAAATTTGTAAGTCTAATTTGGTTTCTGAGGGTTGTGTGGTTTCCAGTTAAAATGCATTTTTAACTGATGGGTGCCACATTTACCTCGGTAGAAGGGGTGGGTGTGACAATAAATATCTAGTGAGATTTTGAATTAATAAATTAAGTAATTTTCATAAGTTTGTAAATTAATTGGTTAATTTATATATCAAATTGATTTTTTAATAGCATCTTATTTTTCAGAATGTTCTTATAGTTTATAGAATAAATTATTATGACATTATTTTTTATATTTTTTTTATAATGTTTAATTTTTTTAAATTTTACTATGATTCTTAATACAAATCCAAAATTCAATTTAAATAATATTATGCTTTATCAGATATAAATATAAAAATTAAATAAAATTCAAAATAATATATTAAGAGAAAATTTAAAGTATTATTTTCAAATTAATCACCATGAAAATAGATTTTGGGTAAATTACTAAATTGTGGGTAAATATTTAGCTTAATAAAAAATTATATATATATATATATATATATATATATATATATATATATATATATAAGAGGGTAAGGGTACGAGTATGGGTTTTACCCATACCTGTTTCAACGGGTAAAGGTATGGGTAGGGTAGGGCATACCCTTACTCGACACGTACCCGCTCAAAAAATAACGGCTAATACTCGTACTCATACTCATACCCGAACCCAGTCAAAGAGGGTTACCCTCTTTGACCGAGTACGAGTATATCCATCGGATAGGGTATAGATTACCATCTCTACTATGTCTAGTTTTTTTCTTTTTGTGGCCGTTAATCAATGTTTAATATTAGAGCAGACAAGTCCAGTAGTTGCCTTTTTTTACACTAGATACAAAATTTTAAATTTTTTTGGGTATCTGAGCAATAGAATAATAACAATAGTATGCATACTACGCAACAACTTAAGCAATTTTATGAAGGATAAGTATGATTTTTATAAAGGCATAGACATAATGTATGTATGTGTATATATATAATTTATTTTTAATTTTATACATTAATATATAAATATAATTTTTAGTACGCGTAAAAAATTATCTCATGGTAATCGTACACAAGCAAATTTTATAGGAAGCTATAAAATTCTATTGGAAGATGTACACCTCCTCATATATATATGTTGTTTTCTTCTTCGTATTTCATGTATTCCATTGATTATTTATTTTATGAAAGGGATAAGTGATGTTTAAGGTCAAGCAAGCATGGGGTGCATCGATTCCGATGGTTTATCAATTTTCTGGGGTGTATGATTGATGACTTTAATTAACTCCCCCAAAAAGACAATTTTGAAAAAAGGAATAGACCATCTCCCAAAGAGGACTCTTTGGGAACCATTAAACAATACCGGGGGTGTTTGGATGTCAAGATTGGAGTGGGAGTTAGGCAGGATTAGATGTAACCCCTTGTTTGGGTATACATCAATGGGAGTGAGGGAAGATTATGGAAGGAGTGAAACTCAAACATGTGAGTGAGTCTCACTCACCACACAATTGGGGGAATTGTGGAGGGATTGGGCAACTTTAATATGAAAATGACTAATATGGCATATATATATATATATATATCATGTGTTTACAACATAGTTATCAAACCCGGACCGGCCCGGCGGTCGGACCGGTTGACCCGGTGACCCGGTGCTTCAACCGGTCCGGGTCTTTAATTAGACCGGTTATGCAATCAACCCGTTCTGACCCGCATTGACCCGCTTTGACCCGGTGGTTAGACCGGTTGACCCAGCGGTCGGACCGATTGACCCGGCGGTCGAACCAGTTGACCCGGCGGTCAGACCAATTGACCCGGTTTGATTTGTAATTTCAATTTTGAACTTTGGTTATATATTGGATTGAGTTTGGTTTGATACTTTGATGATAAATTTAAACTTTTATTGTGAATTAGTATTGTTATGTATTATTTATTTGATAACTAATAATTCATGGATATTATTATGATATATCATTATATAATTAAAAACTAATTTATAATTTTAAAAATAATATTTTAAAATATTTTTATTAACCCAGTATTAACCCAAATGACCCGACGGTTGAACCAATTGACCCGTGACCCAGAGCCTTGACCGGGTCAATGCCCGGGCCGGGTCTGATAACTATGGTTTACAATGTGTTTTTAATTGTTTTGATTTTTTTATTACATTGTTGTTGTTGTGTAAAAGAAATAATTGTTATAGTTAACTTCTTTTATTGGAATTATTTTTAATTTAATTTGTAATTAATACCATTAGTTAATAGCTAATTAATGATATTATCATTTAAATCCAAAAAATTAGAATGAAATTATATTATTATAAAGTTAAATATTTATTTTTGATAATTAATTATTTATATTTTTTAAATATTTTTAAAAGATATAATTAAAAATAACTCATTATTATATATACAATAGTATTTGTTTTGCATAAAAGACATAAGTGTCATTTTATCATATTTACTTTATTTACTTTTCTCATTCCCAATAAATTACTCTCCAAACTTTACCAACCAAACACATTCTTTATTCTCACTCCTACTCCACTCCCCTCATGCCACTCCTATCCCATTCCTCCCTAAATCCACTCCTAACAACCAAATGCCCCCTTAGATTTAGAGGCAGTACTTTGACTTGGTCCAAACTTTGTTGTCAACAAACTCTAGACCATAAAAAATGAATTTAAAAACCAAATTAACACACCATTTCCTTCCATCTTCAATTATAAAACATGAATATTTTTTAAAAAAAAATTATAAAAAAGACATGTTGAATAAGTCTTATAATAAGTCAGTTTGATAGTCAATAGCAAACCAAGAGTCCTCGTATATGTCCATAGTGCATTTGGTTTGACCATATTTTTATATTTAAACTCATGAAATATATATATATATATATAAATGTTTAGGTATAATACCCTAGTTGGTCCCTCTACTTTTCTCTCTGTTCCCTTTTGGTCCCTCTACTCAGAAATGCTCCCGATTAGCCACTCTACTTTTGAAAATGTGCCCACTTAGTTAAAAATGCTCCCAACCAGTCCCTCTACTTTTAGAAATGTGCCCACTTAGTCCCTCTAAGTGGGCACATTTTTAAAAGTAGAGGGACTGGTTGGGAGCATTTTAACTTAGTGGACACATTTTCAAAAGTAGAGGGACTAGTCGGGAGCATTTCTGAGTAAAGGGACCAAAAGGGAACAGAGAGAAAAGTACAGGGACTATTTTAGTGATTATACCAAATGTTTAATACCCTAAATACTTTTTTTTAATGTGTTAATTAATCTTCACCAGATTATTAGAAAGTTACGAAACAGTACGTCCTCTTTCTTATCTTTCTAAGTGTAACCCAAATGCTATTTTTTTTATAACTTGGAAATTTTCTATTTTTAGATAATTCAATTAGAAAAATAATGAGAAATTAATTACAAACGTTTATAATAACTTAATTTAGCTAAGAAATCACTTTGAGCTTTGAAACTCTCTTTGTATGCACACACACTAGTTAAATTTCCTTTGTTCGCATCAAGATTTGTTCATATAGACTTTTATCAGCCCCACCTCTATTAAAATTCTGCCTTCTTATTTCGAATAGAATAAAGAATTGAAGGTAGATAAAAATAAAAATAAAAAGAAAATCAAAAGAAATAAAAAAAATCAATGAAGAAAAAAAAGGGGCAAAATGAAAAAAAGAATTTCAAACAAAAAGAAACTTGAGAAAGATCACGTGTAACATAACAATAATAATAAAGTAAATCAATAGAAAGGAGAGCAATTAAAAAAAATGAAAATGAAAATTTTAAAAATAAAAATAAAAAAATCAAAATTGGTAAAAAAATTTAAAAAAGAAAAACATAACTGCCTATTTGCAATGGTCATAAACTGCTGCAAAAGACCTTACAACCGTTGCATAAGATCTATAATAGTAATTTGGCAACCGTTGTATCTGTTCCCGTTACAATAGGTTATTGCAGCGTTCTATACATCCTATTGCCGAGGTTTCACACTATTGCCTAAACAGTTTCAATTAACATTGGTTTTTGTAACGGTTTTTAATTATGCAATGGTATATTTTGTAATGGTTATTTTATATAATACAGACTGCAAAAAAAATAATAAATAAAAAGTAAAAATATATATTAGAAATAAAAAAATAAAAAAAAACAATAAAACTATAATAAGTAATAAATAAAAATTAATAATTAATCAATTAAACAAACTAAAGAGTAATAAATAAATATTAAATAAATAAAGAAGAATTTAAAAAACAAGAAATGCAATATATATATATAATAATAAATAATAAATAATAAGTAATAAATAAAAATTAATAAATTAAAAAAAAAATAAAAAGTAATAAATAAATAAATGATAAGAGTTTAACTGCAGAAACAATAATAAGAGTTTTTTTTCACAATTTATATTGTCATAGTTCATTGATAGAGTGAGATGCACCAGTATGTAACCGCAGAAACAACAGAATAAGTATTAGCTGAATTAACTATGAGTATCATATTACCTACATATATTGATTACATCAACAAAATAATAAGAGTTTTTTCACATTTTGGCATGATCCGCGTTGATGACCATGGAAAATTTAACAACTTGAATTAAAATTAATACCTTGGCCTATTTGAAGACTTCTGATAAAGGTTGGATGAGTGTGAATAACAAATTTTATGTCCTGTTATGAAAAAAAATATAAATGTTGGTTATTTAAGGTCAACAAATACAAGTTAAATGATTGCTAGTTTATTAACAAACTTCACATGACGACTTAAGGATTAGGCACCTGAATGCTGGTGCCCAAGGCTATAGCATTTGATACCTCATGAATGAGGTCTGCAGCATGTAATTCCAATATGTGAACTCCAACAATTTCCCCAGTATCAGTTCTGTAAATCAACTGCAACACAAAAGGTCAAACACTTCGATTAGGTAAGGACACCAGCTACAAGCTTTGTTACAGTTAAAGGGGAAACAAGGAATTAATTTCTTAACACAAATTCAAATGCAAACGTAGTAGATACCCAATATCAATGATGACCTTCACAAGCCCTTTGGCTTCATTTTGTGCTAGTGTCTTCGCAACACTTATTTCAAAACTAAAAAGCTAAAAATGCAACCACAGAGCAGGGAACTATGACAATATAAATTCTTGTGCCATTTTTGCAAGTTCAGAATGCAAAGAGTAAAATGATTGATAGAGGATGGTAATGAAAACATGTATAAATAAGCAATTTAATTAAGATGGATCCCAAGTAAACTGCTGAGTACTATATCTATAACTTAATTTACATTAATCTCAAAGTAAATTATCCTCAAAACTAGAAAAATTGAGCCATAATTTTCTTACTAGGAGAAAGTAAAATAAAAATGTCATGAAAGGAGTATCTAATAAGGCACATCACATTATTGAAAAAATTGCATAAACCTATTGAATTCAAAGGAATGCATCAAAGCCTGAACCGCAATTCAGGGCAGCGTGTTGATCCAATTCAGAGCTGAAGTCATTTAGCAACATAACTTTGAAGCCACATTTACTGTTAGTTAAGTCCCCCTTCAGTTAAGAAAAACTTCAATGCAAACCAGTAGATTCCTAGTACAATGCAGCTAAACAAATTCACTGGGCAACTATGACATTGCAAAGACTAGTATGTGTTGGTCCTAACAGCTGCAGCAGCTTAAACATTTCTACCAACCTACTTCCCCTCTACTTCATTTGCTATTAAGACAAGTACACCACAATTATCATTCAATTTCTTCATTGTCACTTAAGAGCTTTTTAAACCTTAAAGAAAAAAAAAATGATATTAGTTTTGCGATAATACCGATCACAAACACATATCCACTGCTTTGATAAAAAAGAAATTTAATTTTCCATCAACATTAGAGCTGTCCTTCAAACAATGGGCAAAGATTTCACTATAATTCCCATTCTTGTTTGGAACAAACAGCCTATGATCTCAAATGAAGAATACTGCAGTGTTTGTTTCACAAAAAATCACTTATAAACTGATTTCTGATGGGTGCAAAAGGGTGCAAGTTTGAGGTCAAAATTGCAGACCTTCACAAGGGAATCACAATTTGTATACCAACCAATATACTTCATTAAGACTCAATGCTCATTCAATGCATTATGCATGTAGATGACAACTTCACTTGATCCATGCTATTAACATATCCTGAACCATTTTTTTAGTGAAGAACAGGTATAAATATCTATAGGCCAATTTCAAAGATTGATAGTTTTTCTTGTGACCTTAATTCACATAAAGGACACTGAAAGATGTTCTATGATGTCACCTATCTCATGCCATCAAGTTCATATAAATAGCCCTTGAACATTGAGTCTTCAGAAGTTCAATAAATATGAATAGGGCACTATGTCCTCAAACTGGGGTTAGATTATAGAGATTATAGTTATCAAAGGGCATTTTACACACAGAATTTACTCACAATAGATTCCTCATAAGGGAACAATTTTTTGCAGAGTGCTATCATGTTTTACATTTTGTTTATTTTCTATTTCATTAGGTTTTTGGTTGGTGAGCTATGGACTAAATAATTTTCCTCCCGTGCCTTTGAAAAGGAAAATGGAAAAAAAACCACCACTATTCAATTGACACTTAAATAAATTTTCTCTAAATAGACTTATAGGCAGTTGTACATTAAGGATGGTTTAATAATTTATTGCAGTCTAAATCCCAAAGCTATACTATACAACATCACAATGTAAAAATATAGACATCCATCGGATAAACAAGAACAAAAATCTTACTAGATCCCCAAAAAAAAGTCTCTATTTTGAGAGTCTTTTTGCTCTAATCGAAATCTTGTTTAAGATAACTATAGCGTTCTTACTCATAGTTATCCCCTCAAAAGCCTAACATTAAGAATGTAATGAACAGGAACCTAAAATATAATGTAGACCACTAGAAAATATATAACGAAACAAGAAAAATACCAAAGGGAAGACACAGTATTTACTCAAGAAATATCTACATGCCCAAATTAATCATATTTGTCTTCTGAATTAAGCCACTATAAATGATCCGCAATAATGAATCCATTCAGATAGTGGCAAGCAGCTAAGGATAGAAATCAATACAAACAAGTACCTATATACTACAGGTAAACATGATAAGTTGCCCAGCAGGCACATAAGGAATGACATCAAAACAGTAATAGCATAACATCAACAATTAATTAGCCTTTGTCAAACAACCAGAGTGATTCAATATCTGTAGAACTCGATAACTTATCCACTTCCTACAATTATTTGTAAACATGTCTCACCATAGTTCCCAATACATATATTCATCCAAATACTAGAACAATGTCTTTGCAAAATGCATCAAAAACTCCAAAATACAATCAAGCAAACAAGAGGTTAAATCTAATGCCATACCTTTATAACTACTGCTCTGTCAGCAAATTACAGAGAGACACCCTCTTCCACTAAGCTAGCTGCAAACTGAAACACCAAAACTGACCAATGATAGGTCACATTGATTCAATCAAACTTTTTGCCGCAATGACATTTCTCACAATACTAACATAGAAATCAGTAAAAACAACAACTTAATCTATTAATCATACAACAAAAAGCTCACCCCATGAAAATAAACCATCAATGGAAGTCCACCCTAAGAAATCAGAACAAAAGGCGTAGAACTTAACATCAAAAATCTAAAACTCGACCTCAAATTACTACTAAATTCTAACCAAAAGATCAACAAAAATCCAATAAAACCATAGAAAATTGGATCAATTAAACACTATAAGAAAAATAGGAATAGAAAAAGGGGATACCAGCTGTGCGATGGCCTTGGGGAAGAGATGATGGTGGTGGCCAATGGAGTCAGATGGAGGCACTGTGCTCTGGAGGTGGAAATGGTCTATGATCTTCTTATCCGGCAATGGCTTCAACAATAGCTCCTCGGTGAACTCTTCAGCAGTAGCAACAATTCTTCGGTCGAAGAGACGATGCCGATCTCCAGCTTCAGCAACTTTCCTGTAGAAATTTCAGCAACCAAAACAAACCAGCACCACCAGAACAACTATTTATATTGAAATGGAAAAGAGTTCAATACAATCAACAACCGAACCAAGAGAAATCAGAGGACTAACCTGGAGATTTCTCAATACCCTAGCACAAAACTAAAAAAGTATTCAGAGAGAAAAGAATCATAAGAGAAGGCGAGAAAGTTTAGATCTCCTCTTCCATTGCTGCTCTTCAGCTTTATATAATAGAGAAAAACCCAAATTACCCTCCATGCCTGCGAGAACCAGTCCCCATGCCATGCCTAATTAATGACATTTTGCTTCTCATTCGTCCCAAATCATCAGCTTCTCTCTTTTCTTCTAATTTCCCTCCAAAATACTCAGCTTTATTTATTAAGCTAGCAACCTTCAAAATGAACAGTAATAAGAGATCGCAGGAACTAGCAGGAGGCCGTTGTGCCCTAGCATAGCTTCAGGAGATGGTTTGCGACCTAGAGAAAACCAGAGATAAGATTCGGCATCACAAAACCTAGAAAAGACCCCCGACGAGCACGGCGGTGACCAAACCCTAGTGAGGAACCAAGGATCTCGCTCACCACCGAGTGATGATGGGGTGGTAACCGACGGAGTCACGGAGGAGATGCGAGATTGAGAAACTAATTGCATGCCCTTGTAGCTTCTGAGGGTTTGGGAAAATTATTCTGAAAAATAAAATTATGCTGATAGTTTATTTCTTAAATTATGCATATTTTAGAATAATAAATTTGTTTAAATATATTCTTGATAAGTGTTTATTTCACAAGTAAAAAAATCATCACAAACCGCATAAAAAGGTAATTATTGTTTTTATCTATTTAAAAAAATAGATAACTAAATAAATAAATATCAATTGTTTAATATTATTTTTTTCCCAACTTAAAAGTTGTATCCATTATATTTATTTGTTTTCATACATCGTAGATATAGAAGATATATATAGATAAAAGAAATGATTATGAAATTTTAAACAAATTACTTAAAAGATTGGTGAAGAAAAACAAGTTATTTTTCAAGAGTATTCTAGCACAAGTAAAAATACTCTTCATAATTTATTTATTTATATAATTTATTTCAAACAAATGATATTTTTTCTCATTTATAAAATTTATTGATTTTGTCATTTGTAAGTATAAATTTTATGAAACTTATATATTATTTTTACATATGCAGCGGTTTAAAACACAACCACTGCATATCATAACACATACACAGCGGTTATAAAAAACTGTTGCATATCATAACTCATACGCAACGATTATAAAAAACCGCTACATTACAATGCATATGCAGTGGTTATAAACCGCTGCATTTTTTTTAACATTTGCAGCGATTATATAACTACTGCATATCTATCCTAATATGCAGCGGTTTTTGCAACGGATTGAGTCAAATGTAATACTTACTTGAAAAATTGCCTGCAATGGTATGAAATCGCTGCAAAATCGTTACAATAAATATCCTATTATAACGGTTTTATAACTGCTGCAAGGTAATCGCTGCATAAGTGCAGTTATGTAATAATGAAAATAAAAAGCCTTGTAAATGTGAACGTGGCAATGTTGGGGAAAAAAGAGGAAAAGTGCACAAAAAAAGAGAGAAAAGGACAGAGCAGATGATCCTAATCCGCATGTTTAGTACATTATGTCATTATATTTAGAAGTTCTAATAAATATGTGTGGAATAATAATGGATAGTGTTGATAAAGTCAGTTAGATTTTTTTATGTTTCACTTTATATGATTACTTGAATTATGAATAGAGAGGGAATAATTACTCCCTCATCTTTTTATCTTTCCTCTCTCTCTCTCTATCTCTCACTCATCTTTTTCTCTTTCCTCTCTCTCTCTCTCTCTATGTTCCTCAACATTTTCCCCATCTCCTTTTGTGTCCTTGGCTCACACCAAAAAAAAAATGAGAACAAATATAATATAGATGAGAGTCACAGTCAGATAAAGCTTGGATTCACCGGTAGAAAGAGTATAGGAGGAGCAAGATATGATTTATTTTCACAACACATGGGATTTTCCTTTGATAGTTTTGATGGCTTTATAAATGAATGTGTTGTGCTGTGGATAAATATTGTTGAAGTTATTAGTGGGTTATATATGAGAACCGATATGAGAACAGTTATACAGATTGTAAATTTTAAATAAATGTAGCTTTTAGGTCAAAGATGTAACCTTCAAAAAGCATCTATTGAGTGTGAATAAATTAACTAATATAGATTGAAAGAGTATTGTGACTTTTCAATGATACTATTAGGATAAAAAAATTGTGACACTTCACAACTATCTTCTGAGAGTTAATGGTTTCATTAAGGAAAAAGCTGTAACTCTGCAAAAGAGTCTTTTGGAGGCTATAAATATCGGCTAATTCAAGTCATTTTCCATTAAAGAAGTTATTTCATTCAAACAACTTTTCCTTCAACTTCACCTTCCAAAATGGTGAGATTTTGAAAAATTACATTTTTCCTAAGTCATGATCTTCGGTTGTATTGTGGTGTTTGGGTATTTTTTGTGTGCATCGACTCAAACTTTTGTTTGAGCCTATTTGTTTTTTTCCCAATCATTTACACCAAGTCTATTGGAGTGCGTTCTAGTCGCTTTTGGACTCGTGTGATTGAGCATGCATGTGTGATCTCACCTTTGTGGCTTGGACTGAAGACTGGCTCGAGTACCCACACCCACTGGGCAGCCGCCTGTGCCAGTGAGGCGGTTGTAGGGCTCTCCCCTGTCGGCCGCTTGCTCCCGTAGGGCGTGACACTACGGGCGGTCTGCTCTTGCGAGTGGCGTGTGCCAGCATGGCACCCATGAGGCGCACCCAGTTGGTTTTTAAGGCCTTTTTGGCCCTCCTTTTGCTGGTATCTCCTCTCTCTCTCTCTCTCCTTTGGGTGTTTTTTGGAGCAAGAAGGATGGTCTTGCTAGCCTTGTTCTTTCAAGTTGGAGCCTTGGATCCATCATCCCTCTCCTTGAGCTTATTGGTAAGCATTCTCTATCCATTATTTCTTCTTTGGTGTTTAGCGGATTAATGGTCTAGGGTTAGGGAGGAAGCTTAAGAGGATTGATCACTGTTCTTCTTGGTTGTTCATTGATATTCGACCTTGAGAGTTTGATATGCATTGTTTTGCTTCCTTGATCAATTGTATCCATGAACCAATTCTTGCCAGGTTATTGTAGCACCAGAATAACATGGTTGTTTCTTTGATTTCTTTGGTTTAGAGTGAATCTCAAACCCTTAGGAATTCATGGGGTGTATGGGTTTTGGTTGTTTCTTTTATTAAATTCTTGCTTGTCTTTGTGTGTGTGTATGGGTTTTGGTTAGGTGGTGAGAGCTCAGCCATAGGTAAGGAGTCGACGGAGGAGTAGCTAATTGTGGGTTTTCTCACTTACATTGTGAGTGGAGTTTTGTGTTGCATGATTCTATTGGAATACTACTTACAAATCTTCATTGTTTTAATTGTGAGTTTTCTACGAATTTATCATTATGAAACAGTTCTTTGATCGGGTTGGAAAAGAATTCATATATTATTGATTTATGAGCAAGAGTCTCGATATTTGATAAAAATGTTTATGGTTATATTTATATATCAAGTTTGAAATGAGGTATGAATGGTTTATGTGGAAATGATACTCATGCCTTGCATGTGAACAACGCCCTAGACATGGACCAACTGATATGCTTGATGTGGTTTATACTATTGCTACACCTATGAATGGTTTTGACAGTGATGGGATTGTAACCCGCCTGCTGCAATAGGAGGTCCCCACAGGCCAGCCTATACAGATGGTGTGAAGAACCCAGTTTTATTTATCCACCTTGGGTGATGCATAAAGTCCTGACTGGATGATACATCCGAGTCTAGAGTCACCATATGAAACCAGTGAGTCAATGTCAAGAACATGAGGGTTTTCTAGACCATTCATTGATTTATCAAGATTGATACGTCTGAATATGTGTGTAAACTGCAAATGCACGGGTGTCGAAGTAATAAAATACCCGGTGAGTCGGGTAGTCGAATCCACAGGGAACAGGGCTACTAGTACTAACTTTTTCTTTGCTTTCTAGCCTAATGATAAATGGAAAGGTGTGGTGATCTAATGTGCGAAGAAATGAATATCGGAGACGAATATGTAAGGGTGAAATGAAGGGAGAATCTCAATCAATAAAGATGAGGTACCCGGGCAATGCTCCCCCTAGGATCTAACATGAAGTTCAAGATTCGCTAAATGCTTCTAAGACAAGTCTAATAAGTTGAGGTAATCCAAGAACAACCGGCCCTTGCCTCCAAGCCACCGGTACTAGTACCCTACAAGGTCCCAGTGGAGAAATCGCTCAATCTCAAACACCTCACACCCCATATAACCGCAATACGCTTCAGGGACACCTAAGAGTGAAACCGATTCCTAAAGATAGATCCAACCCTAATTCTCGGCGAAGGATCCCTAACCCCCTACAAGGTCCCGCCAGAGAAATCTCTCAATCTCACGCCTCACACCAAATATGGTTGCATAGAGTCTAGAGAATACCGAGATAGGAAACACTCAATCGGAAGGGAAAGGGGGCGCTCCACTATCTCATGACTCACCCTCTCAACCCTCTTTAACCTTGAAGTTCTAACTCTAATGGAGACCTCTCTCTCATCAAAGTAACAAATCATGCATATACAATCAACCACAAGGATCAATAAAACATGCAAGCAATGGGAACACAAGATTAAAACTCAAATTAACTCGGATTAACTAGAAACATAAAGCAAATCAATACAAAAAAATAGATCCTAGGGTTCACATACCCAAGTACCTACTAGGGTTTAGCCCTTCATGGGGCAAGTTACAAGACAATGATTAATACAATGAAAAGCAACAAAAACCATAGAGAAAACCCCCTTGAATTCATGATGATTGGCCTTGGTGGGTAGTTCAATGTCTTGAAGGATTCCTCTCCGAAGCTAGGTCACCGGTAGCTTCCCAAGTGCTATGACGATGAAGGAAACTATCAAAGTTGGTGAAGAACACCCTCCAAATCGGCAAAGACCTCATATCTAAACCCTAGCCGTCTCACCCCTCAAGAGCCCCACAAAAGATGTCAAAGAATAGGGCAAACGACCTATTTATAGCCCAAAACCGCGCCTGTCACGTGCCCCCACACGCCCATGTGGATTTTCCACGCGCTCGCGTGGGCTGCAGGAATTTCCATACGGGGGCATAAACAGTAATTTTGTTACAGTGAAATTGCTACAGTGTTTTATTACAATGTTTTGCTACAATACTTTCACAAAACGTGGTCCAAATACTCTTCTCTTGAGGCCATATATCTGGGCACACATCCATGTGGTAGGCTATAAGACTTTTCTTCATCGACGCATCTTTGAAAGGTCTTGCAATCTTCACAAAGAGAAGGAACATGAAGATGTGGTTGCCTTTGTGCCCTTCCAACTAGTGAATTGACTTGAATCCTCTTGGAAGTTGGCACACATCTCCACGTTAATGAACTCCTCTCGTGTTTTAGTCCTTGAATTGAACAAGAACTCCCAACATTGTGCTTTTATAGCCTATCTTTACTTCCTTTTTACTCTTCAAGGCATTCACACCCTATATGCATAAAAGAACACCAAATATACAATATGAGACATAAACCATGGTAAAAATGATGCTCATTGCATGTAAAACATATATAAAAATATGCCTACTCAAGCACTTATCAAAGATGCAACATGATATTTGAGAATTCATGGTTTTTATGTTGAACTCTCTTGCATTGATCCCTCGTATAATTTTGAAAGGGAAAAGAATTAATTTTATGGTGTGCTTTATGGTTTGATGTTTTAAAACTAGTATTATTCTTGAGGATGATATCTAAATGTAAAACTCTTATGTGAACCAAATGAATTATTTGTGATGGTTATGGATTTCACCTACATATATATGATATGAAAAAAATGTTGTATCACTCAAAGTTATTTGTGCTTTTATAAAAGCTTGATCGTTGATGTTTCTTCAACTTGTTTTTATATTCTTTTAGAATTGTGCTAACCTACTCACTAAGTGACCTAGACCACTCACCCTCTATCTCCCTTCCAAGCTCTAGTTACTAGTGACGTTGCAGGGGACGCAGTGCTCGGCATTCACTTTCCTTCTATCTTATTTCATTTCCAGTATCATGTATGTTATCCCTTGAACATGAGCATGTTGTATAAGGTCATGGATCCACTAGTGTGTTTGAACTATGTATGCTTCATTTGTTTGCTCATCTAGTTTCTTGAAGTTTTGTTGTATTTGTGACCAGTATATTTCTTGAACTCAACTATCATGTTATTATATTGTTTCTTCCCCTACGTATCTTGGGTGTTTCTATTTTGTATGTTTTGTTCATTGTTTCCCATTCAAGGAATTTT